>NW_026651749.1:0-42500 GCF_029873635.1 Malania oleifera | reverse complement strand
TTCTTTTTTTTTTCTTTTTTTTCAGCTTGATAAACGTCACAAAACAAGAACAATGAAACAAAATGAAAGTTAAAAGATAGAATGATAGCAAGAAACGAAAGATAAAAGATAGTAAACCTAATTTTAGAGCCTAAGCTCTGATACCAAATGATGCGAACCTCAATCGACACGCGTTGAGACCTAACAACCAATATTGGAATGCTTGCCCAAGAAAGCAAAAATTCAGATTTTTGGTAGGAAACTCCGACCCAACGTTTATGAATGAAACGCGAACCGAAAGTATAAAGTAACAAACCCCGACCCAATGATTATAGATTAATCATGAACCGAAGGTATAAAATTTGAACGCCACAAGGAAGAATCCTTGATAAGTTCGCAAGTTCTCTAAAGAACTAAAGAAGAAACAAATCCTCACTTTTCTTGATTTCTATTTAATGATCAATTGCTCTTACAATGGTGAGATATATATAGCTAGCATGGGGGACAAGGATATTAAAAACTAAACTATTCCCACACAAACATGGGAGACAAGGACATTAAATACATAGCAATTCCCACACAAACATGGGAGACAAGGACATTAAATATACCAACTTAGGGTTTAGGGTTTAGGGTTTTCGATTTACGATTTATGGTTAGTTTTAGGGTTTAGGGTTTGTGGTTTAGGGTTTTAGGGAGTACGATTTTGGGTTTTGGGTTTACGGTTTGGGGTTTGGGGTTAGGGTTTAGGGTTTTGAGTTTAGGGGTTTTAGGGTCTAGTGTTTTGGGTTTAGTGTTTAGCGCTTAGGGTTTAGGGTTTAAGGGTTAGGGTTTATGGTTTAGGGCTTAGGGTTTTGGATTTAGGGTTTAGGGTTTAGTGTTTAGGGTTTAGGATTTTGGGTTTAAGGGTTAGCGTTAGGGTTTAGGGTTCAATTTTCGTGTTTACTGTTTAGGGCTTAGGGTTTAGGGTTTAGGGTTTAGGGTTTAGGTGTTTAGGTTTTAGGGTTTAGGTTTTAGGGTTTAGGGTTTAGTGTTTAGGAATTAGGGTTTAGGCTTTAGGGTTTAGTGTTTTGGATTTAGGGTTTCGGGTTTTAGGGTTTAGGGTTAAGGGTTTAGGGTTCAGTGTTTATTATTTAGGGTTTAGGGTTTAGGGTTTAGTGTTTTGTATTTAGGCTTTTGTCTTTAGGGTATAGGGTTTGGGGTTTAGGGTTTATGGTTTAAGGGTTAGGGTTTAGGGTTTCGGGCTTAGTATTTAGGATTTAGGGTTTAGGGTTTAGTGTTTTGGGTTTAGCGTTAGGGCTAAGGTTTAGTATTAGGGTTTAGTGTTTAGGGTTTAGGGTTCAAGGTTTAGGGTTTAGGGTTTAGGGTTTCGGTGTTTAGGCTTTAAGGTTTTAGTTTTAGGGTTTAGGGTTTAGGGTTTTGGATTTAGGGTTTAGGGATTAAAGTTTAGGGTTTAGGGTTTTGGATTTAGGGTTTAGGGTTTAGGGTTTAGGGTTTAGGGTTTTGGGGTTAGTGTTTAGTATTTAGGGTTTGAGGTTTTGGGTTTAGGGTTTAGTGTTTAGGGCTTAGGGTTTGGGGTTTTGGGTTTTAGGGTTAAGGGTTTAGGGTTTAGGGTTATAGGGTTTAAGGTTTAGGAATTAGGGTTTAGGGTTTAGGGTTTAGTGTTTTGGGATTAGGGTTTAGGGTTTTGGGTTTTTGGTTTTTGGTTTAGTGTTTACGGTTTAGGGGTTAGAGTTTAGGGTTTAGGGTTTAAAGGTTAGGTTTAGGGTTTAAGGCTTAGGGTTTAGGGTTTTAGGGTTTAGGGTTTAGTGCTAGGGTTTTGGTTTTTAGGGTTTAGGGTTTAGGATTTTCGTTTTTGGGTTTTAGGGTTTAGGATTTAGGGTTTAGGGTTTAGTGTTTAGGTTTTGGATTTAGGGTTTAAGGTTTAGGGTTTAGGGTTTAGGATTTTAGGTTTTAGGGTTTAGGGCTTAGGGTTTAGGGTTTTAGGGTTTAGGGTTTAGTGCTAGGGTTTAGTGTTTAGTGCTTAGGGTTTAGGGTTTAGGGTTTAGGGTTTAGGGATTAGGGTTTTGGGTTTTGGGTTTCTAGTTTTTGGTTTAGTGTTTACGGTTTAGGGTTTAGAGTTTAGGGTTTAGGGTTTAAAGGTTAGGTTTAGGGTTTGGGGCTTAGGGTTTAGGGTCTTAGGGTTTTGGGTTTAGTGCTAGGGTTTACTTTTTAGGGTTTAGGGTTTAGGGTCTTTGTTTTTGGGTTTTAGGGTTTAGGATTTAGGGTTTAGAGTTTAGTGTTTAGGTTTTGGATTTAGGGTTTAAGGTTTAGGGTTTAGGGTTTATGATTTTAGGTTTTAAGGTTTAGGGCTTAGGGTTTAAGGTTTTAGGGTTTAGGGTTTAGTGCTAGGGTTTAGTATTTAGTGCTTAGGGTTTAGGGTTTAGGGTTTAGGGTTTAGGGTTTTGGATTTAGGGTATAAGGTCTTCGTTTTTGGTTTTTAGGGTTTAGGTTTTAGGGTTTAGGGTTTAGTGTTTAGGGTTTTGGGTTTCGGGTTAGGGCTTGGGGTTAGGGTTTAGGGTTTAGAGTTTGTGGTTTTTAGGGTCTAGGGTTTTGGGTTTAGGGTTTAGGGTTTGGGGTTTAGGGTTTAGGGTTTAGGACTTAAGGTTTAAGGCTTAGGGTTTTGGATTTTCGGTTTAGGGTTTACGGTTTACGGTTTACGGTTTAAGGGTTAGGGTTTAGGGTTTGGGGTTTTGGGCTTAGGTTTTAGGGTTTTAGGGTTTAGAGTTTAGTGTTAGGTTTAGGGTTTAGGGCCTAGGGTTTAGGGTTTAGGGTTTTCATTTTTGGGTTTTAGTGTTTAGGATTTTGTGTTTAGGTTTTAGTGTTTAGGATTTAGGGTTTAGGGTTTAGGGTTAAGGTTTAGGGTTTAGTGTTCAGGGTTTAAGGTTTAGGGTTTAGGGTTTATGGTTTAGGGTTTAGGGTTTAGGGTTTGGGGTTTAGGGTTTAAGGTTTAGGGTTTAGGGGTTATGGTTTTGGGTTTAGGGTTTAGGGTTTAGTGTTTAGGGTTTAGGTTTAATGGTTTAGGTTTTAGGGTTTAGGGTTTCGGGTTTAAGGTTTTATGCTTGGGTTTAGGGTTTGGGGTTAGGGTTTACGGTTTAGGATTTGTGGTTTTGGGTTTAGGGATTAGGATTTAGAGTTTAGGGCATAGGGTTTAGGGATTTGGGGTTTAGGGTTTAGTGCTAGGGTTTAGTGTTTACGGGTTAGGGATTTGGGTTTAGGGTTTAAGGTTTTTTTTTTTGGGTTTCAGGGTTAAGGATTTAGGGTTTAGAGTTTAGGGTTTGAGGTTTAGGTTTTTGATTTAGGGTTTAGGGTTTTGGGTTTTAGGGTTTTGGGTTTAGAGTTTAGTGTTTGGAGTTTAGGGTTTAGTGTTTAGCATTTATTGTTTTGGGTTTAAAGTTTGGGGTTGAGGGTTTAGGGTTTGATGTTAGTGTTTAGTATTTATGATGCGAACCTCAATCGACACACGTTGAGACCCAACAACCAATATTGGAATGCTTCCCCAAGAATGCTAAAATTCAGATTTTGGATAGAATTGAATGGTAGACCTCAACCCATTGTTTACGACAAACAAGAACCTTGGTATATACGACCTCAACCCGTTGTTTAGTGCGAAACAAGAACCTCGGTATAAGGAAGACACCACAAACGGTGGTGGAAAGCCGTTTGATAAGTCGTTGTGAACGCCACGGGAAATCCCGATAAGTTCGAATAGTTCTTCAAAGAACCAAGAAGCAACAAAGCCTCACATTTTTATTCCATGATCAATGATGATTCTTTTTCTTACAATGAAAAGGCTATTTATAGGCATAGCCTAGGAGACAAAGCATTCAACACTTCAAACCACTCTTAACAACTCACAACAACTTACTAAGACTTCAACAACTCTCAACAACTTACTAAGACTTCTTGCAAGATTACAAATTAAATATAACACAAAAGTCAAAGGTAGGCTCAACAACTTACTAAGACATGTGCAAGCAAAACAAGTTGTCTTGCATGATTACAAATTAAACATAACACAAAAGTCAAAGAGTCAAATCCCCTATTTGAATAGCACACCATTATTAAAGAGATTAATACATTTAAGCTCCATCAAAAACTTGGATTAAGTTTAGTAGACCTTCATATTTCTTTGGACCAAGCTTGGAGTGGCCTGTTTTTGAATAAGCCCAAATATCTTGAATCAGCCCATGAAGTGCTTCCGTGATCTTCTTGGATCTTGCTCTAGTAATAGGCCCAACAGGCACATGCAATGGATCCTTTGATTGCGCTTGTTGATTCTCATCAATTTAGGGTTTAGGGTTTAGGGTTTACGGTTTAGGGTTTAGGGTTTAGGTTTTAGGGTTTAGGGTTTCAGGATTTGGGTCGTGGGTTTGGTGTTTGGGTTTTGGTTTCGGGTTTAGGGATTAGGGTTTGGGGTTTAGGGTTTAGGGTTTGGTGTTTTTGTTTTTGGGTTTTAGGGTTTAGGATTTAGGGTTTAGTGTTTAGGGTTTATGTTTTTGATTTAGGATTTTGCGTTTAGGGTTTTGGGTCTAGGGTTTTAGAGTTTAGGGTTTAGGGTTTAGTGTTTAGTATATTGGATTTAGGGTTTATGGTTTTGGGTTTAAATTTTAGGGTTTTGGGTTTAGATTTTAGTGTTTAGGGTTTAGGGTTTAGGGTTTGGGGTTAGGGTTTAGTGTTTTGGGTTTTGGGTTTTGAGTTTTGGGCTTAGGGTTTAGGGTTTTGGGTTTTAGGTTTTGGGTTTAGGTGTTTAGGGATTAGGGTTTAGGGTTTGGTGTTTTTGTTTTTGGGTTTTAGGGTTTAGGATTTAGGGTTTAGGGTTTAGGGTTTATGTTTTGGATTTAGGGTTTTGCGTTTAGGGTTTTGGGTTTAGGGGTTTTGAGTTTAGGGTTTAGGGTTTAGTGTTTAGTATATTGGATTTAGGGTTTATGGTTTTGGGTTTAAATTTTAGGGTTTTGGGTTTAAATTTTAGTGTTTAGGGTTTAGGGTTTAGAGTTTGGGGTTAGGGTTTAGTGTTTTGGGTTTAGGGTTTTGGGTTTTGGGCTTAGGGTTTAGGGTTTAGGGTTTAGGGTTTAGGTGTTTAGGTTTTAGGGTTTGGGTTTTAGGGTTCAGGGTTTAGGGTTTAGGGTTTATGGTTTTGGATTTAGGGTTTAGGGTTTAGGGTTAGTTTTAGTGTTTAAGGTATATGGTTTAGGGTTTGAGGTTTAGGGTTTTGTGTTTTGGGTTTTGGGTTTAAAGGTTAGGGTTTAGGGTTTACGGCTTAGGATTTAGGATTTTGGGTTTAGGGTCTTGGGTTTAGTGTTTGGGCTTTAGGGTTTGAGTTAGGGTATAGGGTTTAGGTTTAGGGTTAGGATTTAGTGTTTAGTGTTTAGGGTTTAGGGTTTAGGGTTTCGGTTTTTAGGTTTTATGGTTTAGGTTTCAAGGTTTAGGGTTTAGGGTTTTTGATTTAGGGTTTAGGGTTTAGGCTTTTCGGGTTTAGGGTTTAGTGTTTAGTATTTAGGGTTTAGGGTTTAGGGTTTAGGGTTTTGGGTTTATGGTTTTGGGTTTTGGGTTTAGGGTCTAGGGCTTAGGGTTTTGTGCTTAGGGTTTTAGGGTTTAGTGTTTAGGGTTTATGGTTTAAGGTTTGGGGTTTAGGTTTGGGATTTAGGGTTTAGCGTTTTTGGTTTTGGGTTTAAGGTTTTAGAATTTAGGGTTTAGGGTTTAGTGTTTAGTATTTTGGGTTTAGGGTTTATGTATTTGGGTTTAATCTTTAGTGTTTTGGATTTATATTTTAGGGTTTAGGGTTTAGGGTTTAGGGTTTAGGGTTTGGGGTTAGGGTTTAGTGTTTAGGCTTTTGGATTTTGGGTTTAGGGCTTAGGGTTTTGGGTTTTGGGTTTTGGGTTTAGGTGTTTAGGATTTAGGGTTTAGGGTTTTTTGGTTTAGGGTTTATGGTTTTGGATTTAGGGTTTAGGGTTTAGGGTTAGTTTGAGGGTTTAGGGTTTTAGGGTATATGCTTTAGGGTTTAAGGTTTAGGGTTTACGGTTTAAGGGTTAGGGTTTAGGTTTAACGGCTTAGGAATTAGGATTGAGGGTTTAGGATTTTAGGTTTTGTGTTTAGGGTTTAGGGTTTAGGGTTCAGGGTTTAGAGTTAGGGTTTAGGGTTTAGTGTTAGGGTTTAGTGTTTAGGGTGTAGGATTTGGGGTTTAGGGTTTAGGGTTTAGGGTTTAGGTTTTTAGGTTTTATGGTTTTCGTTTTAGGGTTTAGGGTTTAGGGTTTAGGGTTTAGGGTTTAGAGTTTAGGGTGTGGGGTTTTTGATTTAGGGTTTAGGGTTTAGGGTTTTGGAGTTTAGGGTTTAATGTTTGTATTTAGGGTTTAGGGTGTAGCTTTTTGGGTTTGGGGTTTATCGTTTAGGGTTTAGTGTTTAAGGCTTAGGGTTTAGGGTTTTAGGGTTTAGGGTTTAGGGTTTAGATTTTAGGTGTTAGGGTTTAGGGTTTCGGGTTTAGGGTTTAGGTTTTTGATTTAGGGTTTAGCATTTAGGGTTTTTGTTTGGGGTTTAGTGTTTAGGGTTTAGGGTTTACTGTTTAGTATTTTGGGTTTAGGAATTATGGTTTTGGGTTTAAATTTTTGGGTTTTGGGTTTAAATTTTAAGGTTTAGTGTTAAAGGTTTAGGGTTTGGGGTTAGGGTTTAGTGTTTAGGGTTTAGGGTTTAGGGTTTAGGGTTTAGGGCTTAGGGCTTAGGGTTTTGGGTTTTGGGTTTAGGTGTTTAGGTTTTAGGGTTTTGGGTTTTGGGTTTAGGGTTTTATGGTTTAGGGTTTATGGTTTTTGATTTAGGGTTTAGGGTTAGTTTTAGAGTTCAGGGTTTTAGGGTATATGGTTTAGGGTTTAGGGTTTAGGGATTAGCGTTTAAGGGTTAGGGTTCAGGGTTTACGGCTTATGATTTAGGACTTTGGGTTTAGGGTTTATGATTTTGGGATTTGGGTTTAGGGTTTAAGGTTTAGGGTTTAGTGTTTAGGGCTTAGGGTTTAGGGTTTAGGGTGTTAGGATTTATGGTTTAGGGTTTAGTGTTAAGGGTTTAGGGTTTAGGGTTATAGGGTTTAGGGTTTAGGGTTTGGTATTTACGGTGTAGGGTTTAGGGTTTAAAGGTTGGGGTCTAGGGTTTAGGGCTTAGGGTTTAGGGTTTAGTGCTAGGGTTTAGTGTTTAGGGCTTCGGTATCAGAGTTTTGGGTTTAGGGTTTAGGGTTTAGGGTTTAGGGTATACAGTTTAGGGTTTAGGGTTTTAGGTGTTTAAGTTTTTTGATTTAGGTTTTAGGGTTTAGGGTTTAGGGTTTTGGGGTTTAGGGTTTAGGGTTTTGGATTTAGGGTCCTTGGTTTGTTTTAGGGTTTAGGATTTTCTGGTATGTGGTTAGGGTTTAGGGTTTAGGGTTTGGGGTTTAGGGTTTTAGGGTATATGGTTTAGGGTTTGGGGTTTTGGGTTTTGGGTTTTTGGTTTTGGGTTTAGGGTTTAAGGTTTAGGGTGTAAGGATTAGGGTTTAGGGTTCACGCCTTAGGATTTAGGATTTAGGGTTTAGGGTTTTGGGTTTAGTGTTTAGGGTTTAGGGTTCAGGGTTTAGAGTTAGGGTCTAGGGTTTAGTGTTAGGGTTTAATGCTTTGTGTTTAGGGTTTAGGTACTAGGTTTTGGGTTTAGGGTTTAGGTTTTTAGATTTTATGGTTTAGGTTTCAGGGCTTAGGGTTTAGGGTTTAGCATTTAGGATTTAGGGTTTAGGGTTTAGGGTTTAGGGTTTAGGGTTTAGGATTTAGGGTTTAGGGTTTGGGTTTTAGGTTTTAGTGTTTAATATTTAGGGTTTAGTGTTTCAGGTTTAGTGTTTAGGGCTTAGGGTTTTAGGGTTTAGGGATTAGGTTTTAGGGTTTAGGGTTTAGGGTGTAGGTTTTGGATTTAGGGTTTAGTGTTTAGTATTTTGGGTTTAGGGTTTATAGTTTTGGGTTTAAATTTTAGGGTTTTGGGTTTAAATTTTAGGGTTTAGGTTTTAGGGTTTAGGGTTTGGGTTTAGGGTTTAGTGTTTAGGGTTTTGGGTTTTGGGTTTAGCGCTTAGGTTTTAGGGTTTTGGGTTTTTGGTTTAGGTGTTTAGGTTTTAGTGTTTAGGGTTTAGGGTTTTATGGTTTAGGGTTTATGGTTTTTGATTTAGGGTTTAGGGTTTAGGGTTAGTTTTAGGGTTTAGGGTTAGTTTTAGGGTTTAGGGTTTTACGGTATATGGTTTAGGGATTAGGGTTTCAGGTTTAGGTTTGAGGGTTTTGGGTTTAGTTTTTTGGGCTTAGGGTTTTAGGGTTTAGGGTTTAGGGTTTAGGGTTTAGGGTTTAGGGTTTAGTGTTTAGGGTTTAGGGTTTAGGGTTTAGGGTTTAGGATTTAGGGTTTAGGGTTTAGGGTTTAGGGTTTAGGGCTTAGGGTTTAGGGTTTAGGGTTGAGGCTCTTTGTTTTGGATTTAGGGTTTAGGGTTTAGGGTTTTGGGTGGGTTTACGACTTATGGTTTAGGTTTTGGATTTAGGGTTTAGGGTTTGCGGTTTAGGGTTTAGGGTTTTAGGTGTTTAGGTTTTTGGATTTAGGTTTTAGGGTTTAGGGTTTACGGTTTTGAGTTTTGGGTTTAGGGTTTTAGTGTATATGGTTTAGGCTTCACGCTTTACGATTTAGGGTTTAGGGTTTCGGGTTTCGAGTTAGGGTTTGGGGTTAGGGTTTAGGGTTTAGTATTTAGGGTTTTTAGGGTCTAGGGTTTAGGGTTTAGGGTTTAGGGTTTAGGGTTTAGGGGTTAGGGTTTAGGGTTTTGGGCTTATGGTTTTGGATTTAGGGTTCTAGGTTAAGCATTTAGTGTTTAGGGTTTAGGGTTTAGGGTTTAAGGTTTAGCGTTAGGGTTGAGGGTTTAGTGTTTGGGTTTAGGGTTTAGGGTTTAGGTGTTTAGGTTTTAGGGTTTAGGTTTTAGGGTTTAGGGTTTAGGGTTTCGGATTTAGGGTTTAGGGTTTTGTGTTTAGGATTTAGGGTTTAGAGTTTATGGTTTAGAGTTCGGGTTTTGGATTTAGGGTTTAGTGTTTCAGGATTTAGGGTTTAAGGTTTAGCATTTAGTGTTTAGTATTCAGGGTTTAGGGTTTAGTGTTTAGGGTTAAGGTGTTAGGGTTTAGGGTTTAGGGGTTAGGGTTTAGTGTTTAGGTTTAATGTTTAGGTTTTAGCGTTTAGGGATTAGGGTTTAGGATTTAGGGTTTTGGGTTCAGGGTTTAGGGTTTTTTATTTAGGGTTTAGGGTTTAGGGTTTAGGTTTTTGGGGTTTAGGGTTTAGGATTTAGGGTTTAGGGTTTAGGTTTTGGATTTGGGGTTTAGCGTTTAGGGTTTAGGGTTTAGGTTTTTAGGTGTTTAGGTGTTTTAGGGTTTAGGTTTTTGGTTTTAAGGTTTAGGGTTTAGGGTTTAGGGTTTTGGATTTAGGGTTTATGGTTAGTTTTAGGGTTTAGGGTTTTTGGTTTAGGGTTTTAGGGTAGGTTTTGGGTTTTGGGTTTTGGGTTTACGGTTTATGGTAAGGGTTTAGGGTTTTGAGTTTAGGGGTTTTAGGGTATTGGGTTTAGGGTTTAGTGTTTAGTGCTTAGGGTTTTGGGTTTAAGGGTTAGGGTTTATGGTTTAGGGCTTAGGATTTGTGATTTAGATTTTAGTGTTTAGGGTTTAGTGTTCAGGGCTTGGGGTTTAGGGTTTAAGGTTTGGCGTTAGGGTTTAGGGTTCAGTGTTAGTGTTTACAGTTTAGGGTTTAGGGTTTAGGGTTTAGGGTTTAGGGTTTAGGTTTTAGGGTTTAGGATTTAGGGTTTAGGGTTTAGTGTTTTGGATTTAGGGTTTCGGGTTTAGGGTCTCAAGTTTTAGGATTTAGGGTTTAGGGTTAAGGGTTTAGGGTTTAGTGTTTAGTATTTAGGGTTTAGTGTTTAGGGTTTAGGGTTTAGCATTTAGGGTTTATGGTTTAGGGTTTAGGGTTTAGTGTTTAGGGTTTAGGGTTCACGGTTTAGGGTTTAGGGTTTAGGGTTTTGGGTTTAGGTGTTTAGGTTATAGGGTTTTGGTTTTAGGGTTTAGGGTTTAAAGGTTAGGGTTTAGGGTTTAGGGCTTGGGGTTTAGGGTTTTAGGGTTTATCGTTTAGCCCTAGGGTTTAGTGTTTAGGGTTTAGGGTTTAGGGATTAGGTTCTTCGTTTTTGGGTTTTAGGGTTTAGGATTTCGGGTGTAGGGTTTAGGGTTTAGGTTTTGGATTTAGGGTTTAGCGTTTAGGGTTTAGGGTTTAGGGTTTAGGTTTTTAGGTGTTTTAGGGTTTAGGGTTTTGGTTTTAGGGTTTAGGGTTTTAGGGTTTTGGATTTAGGGTTTATGGTTAGTTTTAGGGTTTAGGGTTTTAGGGTATACGGTTTTGGGTTTTGTGTTTTGGGTTTTGGGTTTACGGTTTAGGGTTTTGAGTTTAAGGGTTTAAGGGTCTAGGGTTTAGGGTTTACTGTTTAGTGCTTAGGGTTTAGGGTTTAAGGGTTAGGGTTTATGGTTTAGGGCTTAGGGTTTTGGATTTAGGTTTTAGGGTTTAGGGTTTAGTGTTCAGGGTTTGGGGTTTAGGGTTTAAGGTTTAGCGTTAGGGTTTAGGGTTCAGTGTTAGTGTTTACTGTTTAGGCTTTAGGGTTTAGGGTTTAGGGTTTAGGTTTTAGGGTTTAGGATTTTGGGTTTAGGGTTTAGTGTTTTGGCTTTAGGGTTTCGGGTTTAGGGTCTAAGGTTTTAGGGTTTAGGGTTTAGTGTTTAGTGTTTAGTATTTAGGGTTTAGGGTTTAGGGTTTAGGTTTTAGGGTTTAGGGTTTAGTGTTTAGTATTTAGGGTTTAGTGTTTAGGGTTTAGGGTTTAGGATTTAGGGTTTATGGTTTAAGGGTTAGGATTTAAGGTTTAGGGCTTAGTATTTAGGATTTAGGGTTTCGGGTTTAGGGTTTAGTGTTTAGGGTTTAAGGTATAGGGTTTAGCGTTAGGCTAGGTTTTAGTATTAGGGTTTAGTGTTTAGGGTTTAGGGTTTAGGGTTTAGGGTTTAGGGTTTAGGTGTTTAGGTTTTAAGGTTTTGGTTTTAGGGTTTAGGGTTTAGGGTTTAGGATTTAGGGTTTGGGGTTTAAAGTTTAGGGTTTAGGGTTTTTGATTTAGGGTTTAGGGTTTAGGGTTTTGGGGTTTAGGGTTTAGTGTTTAGAATTTAGGGTTTAGGGTTTAGGGTTTACGGTTTAGGGTTTAGGGTTTAGGGTTTAGGGCTTAAGGTTTAGGGTTTAGTGTTTAGGGCTTTGGGTTTTGGGTTTTTTGTTTTAGGGTTAAGGGTTTAGGGTTTAGGGTTTACGGTTTAAGGTTTAGGGTTTAGGATTTATGGTTTATGGTTCAGTTTTTGGTTTTGCGGTTTAGGGATTAGGGTTTAGGGTTTAGGGTTTTGGGATAAGGGTTTTGGGTTTTGGGTTTAGTGTTTATGGTTTAGGGTTTAGAGTTTAGGGTTTTGGATTTAAAGGTTAGGTTTAGGGTTTAGGGCTTAGGGTTTAGGGTTTTAGGTTTTAAGGTTTAGTGCTAGGGTTTAGTTTTTTGGGTTTAAAGTTTAGAGTCTTCCTTTTTGGGTTTTAGGGTTTAGGATTTAGTGTTTAGGTTTTGGATTTAGGGTTTAAGGTTTAGGGTTTAGGGTTTAGGATTTTAGGTTTTAGGGTTTAGGGCTTAGGGTTTAGGGTTTTAGGTTTTAAGGTTTAGTGCTAGGGTTTAGTTTTTTGGGTTTAAAGTTTAGAGTCTTCCTTTTTGGGTTTTAGGGTTTAGGATTTAGTGTTTAGGTTTTGGATTTAGGGTTTAAGGTTTAGGGTTTAGGGTTTAGGATTTTAGGTTTTAGGGTTTAGGGCTTAGGGTTTAGGGTTTTAGGGTTTAGGGTTTAGTGTTAGGGTTTAGTGTTTAGTGCTTTGGGTTTAGGGTTTAGGGTTTAGGGTATAGGGTATAGGGTCTTCGTTTTTGGGTTTTAGGGTTTAGGATTTAGGGTTTAGGGTTTAGTGTTTTTGGATTTATGGTTTTGGGTTTAGGGTTTTTGGTTCAGGGTTTTAGGTGTTTATGTTTTAGGGTTTAGGGTTTAGGGTTTGGGGTTAGTTTTAGGGTTTAGGGCTTAGGGTTGAGGGTTTTAGCGTATATGGTCTAGGATTTAGGGTTTAGGGTTTCGTGTTTCCGGTTAGGGTTTTTGGTTACGGTTTAGGGTTTAAAGTTTAGGGTTTTTAGGGTCTAGGGTTTTTGGTTTCCTGTTTAGGGTTTGGGGTTTAGGGTTTAGGGTTTAGGGTTTAGCGTTAGGGTGTAGGGTTTAGTGTTAGGGTTTAGTGTTTAGGGTTTAGGGTTCAGGGTTTTGGGTTTAGGGTTTAGGGTTTAGGTGTTTAGGTTTTATGGTTTAGGTTCTTCGGTTTAGGGTTTAGGGTTTAGGGTTTAGGGTTTAGGGTTTAGGGTTTTTGATTTACAGTTTAGGGTTTAGTGTTTAGTATTTAGGGTTTAGGGTTTAGGGTTTTTGGTTTAGGCCTTAAGGTTTAGGGTTCAGTGTTTAGGGCTTAGGGTTTAGGGTTTGGGGTTTTAGGGTTTGGGTTTAGGGTTTAGGGTTTAGGGTTTAAGGTTTAGGGTTCAATGTTTAAGGTTTAGGGTTTCGAGTTTAGGGTTTAAGGTTTAGGGTTTAGGGTTTAGGAATTTGGGTTGCGGTTTAGGGTTTATTGTTAAGGGTTTAGGGTTTATGGTTTCGGGCTTAGGTTTTAGGGTTTAGGGTTTAGTGCTTGGGTTAGTGTTTAGTGCCTAGGGTTTAGGGTTTAGGGCTTGGGGTATAGGGTCTTCGTTTTTGGGTTTTAATGTTTAGGATTTAGGGTTTAGGGTTTAGTGTTTAGGTTTTGGATTTATGGTTTAGGGTTTAGGATTTAGGGTTTTAGGGTTTAGGGTTGGTTTAGGGTTTAGGGTGTTGGATTTAGGGTTTAGGGTTAGTTTTAGGGTTTAGGGTTAGGGTTGGGGGTTTTAGGGTATATGGTCTAGGATTTTGGATTTTGGTTTTGGGGTTTAGAGTTTTGGGTTTCGGGTTCGTGTTTGCGGTTAGGGTTTAGGGTTTAGAGTTCAGGGTTTTTGGGGTCTAGGGATTTGGGTTTAGGGTTTAAGGTTTAGGGTTTATGGTTTAGGGTTTAGGACTTAAGGTTTTAGGCTTAGGGTTTTGGATTTTCGGTTTTGGGTTTAGGGTTTTGGGTTTAGGGTTTAGGGTTTAGGGTTTGGGGTTTAAGGGTTAGAGTTTAAGTTTTAAGGCTTAGGGTTTTGGATTTTGGGTTTAGGGTTTAGGGTTTAGTGTTTAGGGTTTAGTGTTTGGGGTTTAAGGTTTAGTGTTAGGGTTAGGGTTTAGGGTTTAGGCGTTTTGGTTATAGGGTTTAGGTTTTAGGGTTTAGGGTTTAGGGTTTAGGGTTTAGGGTTTAGGGTTTAGAGTCTAGGCTTTGAGTGTTTAGGGCTTAGGATTTAGGATTTAGGGTTTAGGGTTTAGGGTTTAGTGTTTTGGGTTTAGGGTTTAGGGTTTAGGGTTTAGCGTTAGGGTTTAGGGTTTAGTGGTAGGGTTTAGTGTTTAGGGTTTAGGGTTAAGGGTTTAGGGTTTAGGTGTTTAGGTTTTATGGTTTAGGTTTTCGGGTTTAGGGTTTAGGATTTAGGGTTTAGGGTTTTGAATTTATGGTTTAGGGTTTAGGGTTTAGGGTTTTTGGGTTTAGGGTTTAGTGTTTAGTATTTAGGGTTTAGGGTTTAGGGTTTAGGCCTTAAAGTTTAGGGTTTAGGGTTTAGGGTTTTTGGGTTTAGGGTTTAGTGTTTAGTATTTAGGGTTTAGGGTTTTGGGTTTTGGGTTTAGGCCTTAAGGTTTAGGGTTCAGTCTTTAGGGCTTAGGGTTTAGGGTTTGGGGTTTTAGGGTTTAGGGTTTAGGGTTTAGGGTTTAGGGTTTAGGGTTTAGGGTTTAGGGTTTAGGGTTTAGGGTTTAGGGTTTAGCGTTTTGGGTTGGAGTTTAGGGTTTGTGGTTTAGGGTTTAGGGTTTATGGTTTAGGGCTTAGGTTTTAGGGTTCAGGGTTTAGGGATTAAGGTTTAGGGTTTAGGGTTTAGGGTTTTTTGTTTTGTGTTTAGGGTTTAGGGTTTAGGGTTTAGGGTTTAGGATTTAGGGTTTAAAGGTTTGGGTTAGGGTTTAGGGCTTAGGGTGTAGGATTTAGGGTTTAGGGTTTAGGGTTTAAAGGTTAGGGTTTAGGGTTTAGGGCTTAGTGTTTAGGATTTGGGGTTTAGGGTTTAGGGCTTAGGGTTTTGGATTTTTGTTAGAATTGGTGTATTCCCAAGAGGTGGTGGTAAATTGGAATTTTAAACTTTTCTCCTAGGTTGAGCTAGATGTTAGCAGAATATTTTAACCTAGGGTCTTCTTTGCAGTTCCAAAGACGCTGATAAATATAATATACGGAAATTTAAATCAAGCGCATCATTCACATAATAACATGCACGTGTGGTAAATATAACGTCCGGAAATTTGAACAAACACCCGATATGTTATTGGGGTTCGGCCAACTGTGCCTACGTCCCCGCCTTTAGCTCGCAAGCCCGAGGATTCCACTAATAACTCATTTAAGGGTGGAACGGCACTGATTACAATCAGTTCAATTAGCATAGGGCTGACCTCAACCTTAACCAGGTCAATTAGCGGGGCTGACCTCAACCTACACCCCTTAACAGGATAACGCACCTAACTTTCCTAATCGGGTCTAAGCCAATCCGGAACTATTCCAGGGCTAGTCTCTCTCTTCAGGCCCATGCCTGGAATACAACAGTTTTGCTCAATAAATGAAACGATATAGTGATTATGCTTTCAAGCAAAGCAGATGTGCACCCAACTACGCGCAATTACGTACACCACAATAATATGTATGCTCAGTGTGGTCCAATATCTCAACTCTCATATATATATATATATATATATATATATATTTACTATCAGTGTAATAAGTGCGTGAGAGTATCAATCAAACAATCCTTGTATCACAAGATATTCAGTCAAGGTGTTCACACAAAGATATCAAGCAAGTCTCATGTATATTAATTAGTGTGATTTCTTAGTCACGTAGATCAGATAATGTATATGCTTGGTTTGCAAAAGATGTGCAATCTTTGTATTCAGCAAATAATATGTGAGTGAATAACTTTTGCATAAAGATTAATATCACAAACACAAATATCTTCTCACAAGTATATCAAATATGAAACACAAGATATTTGAGTATGTTTTGAAAATAATTTTGCAACCCAAAGACAAATACAAGTTTCCAAAGAAATTGCAACACAAATGCAATACTCAGAAGCTTAGGCGAGTCCTCTTAGGATAGGCTTATGAACAAAGCCCTCTAAGAATTCTCTAGTTTAGCTCTCGTAAAATCGAATCAATCAAATACAAATAGGAAAGCAAAGTGGCTAATCCTATGCTAATTATCCCAAATGAGAGGGTATTTATAGATACCCCTTGAAATATAACCCTTAGGGACCTATTGCAAATAATTATGAAAGTTTTAAATCATTTTAAAATAATTAACCCTGTTTAAAATATTTTAACCATGCTAAAAAATCAGGGCAATCCAAGAGGTCCGGTCGACCAGAAACCTTTTCGGTCGACTGTAGTTCATATGGTTCGGTCGATCGAGACATTTTTGAACTAGGGACTCGGTCGTCCGAATGAGTATGTCCAAGGCGATTTTTCCATTTTTCCGAGGTTCGGTCGATTAGGCCATTTTGAACTGAATGGTTCGATCGACCAGATAGTTGGGATTTCTCCCGAGGACCTTTGGTCGACCAGGTGGTCAAATTGTTGACCTTAGGAGGTTTCGGTCGACCAGGGGATTTTAACTACAATGGTTCGGTCGACCGGGCCATTGGTCAACCGTTGACCTGGACCTGGGTTCGGTCGACCGAGGCACAAATGAACTACGGGGTTCGGTCGATCGGCCTGAGGTCAAATTTTTGACCTAAGCCGGATTCGATCTACTGGGGCAGAATGAACTGCCAATGTCAGTCAACCGAAAGTGCAGAAGTGTGCACTTTGGTCCTGTTATGATTCACACAAACCCTATTTAGGTGCCTAACATTCATAGGTGCAATGGTGAGTGTCCTATGGTCATTTTTGGGTCCTTTTGAAGACACCGAAAAAATCCGGTGTCGTTTGACCTAAGGTCTTTCTAAGGTCATTTTTATTATGAGCATTATGAGCTTACGTATTAAAACATGCATGTGATGTGTGTGTGCTTATTAAAAACCAAAGACCCTAATTAACTATTACAGACCAATTTTGCAAATGAGATATATATTACAGCACTGAATATAAATTGGTCTTCAATCTTCATTTGCTCCATGTGCATGTGCATTATGATCTTCACAATTTAGGTTCCTGCACATAACCTCAAATACCCATTAGATACAATGAGTATTTGTCATAATCAAAACCGAACGTGACCTATAAGGTCAACATTCTCCCCCTTTTTGATGATGACAAATATGACAAACAAAAATATAGGGTTAAGCCCAAGAAGGCTCCCTTTCTCAATATGCATCCAATTTATTTTTAAATAAACATTTTACCCATTATTTTTGCCTCTTTCCATCTCTCCCTTTTGGCAACAACAAAAAGGGCCATTTGAGTTTAGACTCTAGGCAATGGATAAATATTACAATTATACAAGAAGAATTTTGGAAAGACTAAGAAAAATTTTAGATTCATGCTACAAAAATATGAAGTGTGCACATAGACATGAGTCACTTTTCAAAGTCTGAACCAATGAGAAATACCAACAATTATAGGTTAGTTAGACTTGTAAATTCCACTCAAAATTCCTTAAATGGCTGATGATTATGTGAAGATGAGATTTAAATTTTCTTTAGGTTTTCACTCATCCTTTCAAAAAGATTTTAAACTCAATTTCATCATAATTATGTTCGTGGCCAGAACAAATCCATATTTTCAAGAAATACATAGCAATGAGAGCATAATGGCCTAGTAACAAGTGTTACAAATATACCGTCAAGAATACATATTTGTTTCTCAGGGCCTAATGATTTTAATGCTAAGTGACTCCCCCCTAAGAGTATGCATTTTGATCCAATTACTTTAAATGTATATATATGCACAATCAACTCCAAGGAATGTAACATTTCAATGCAAATGAATCAACTGTGGCATATTGAGATTTTGCACACACAAAAGAGTATTGTTTTAGTCATTTAGGCAAATGTCTATAGAAAATTTAGTAGCATGCCGGCTGTAAATAGGACATTTTCCAAAATTTACCTATACAAAAATAATTATTAAACAAGCAGTATCTCAGGAGTAAGGCATGCGAGAACCTATAATCTACCAGCAGGCAATTCTAATCAACTACATCCACCATGCAGGGGGCATTCTATACTAATCATGCATTTCAATAGAGTAGTAATTTAATCACAAGCACAGACACATCAAAGTACTACTGATATATATGTCATAATCAAAATGGGTAACACATTATAGTATCGTCATGATAATACAAAACAAAAGTAAAAGCTGTTTTATTTAGGTACAGACCAGATGATATAGAATAATATAAAATAAATCAAGGCCACACAATCTGATCTACAGGGTACTCTCCAGAGTCTAGAACTCCCCTCCATCATCATCTCCATCACCACCATCACCGGCATCAAAGTCAAAGTCCATGGTCATCCCGTCTCTCTCATCCTGCATCTCCTGAATACGATCGTTCAACTCACTGAAGTTGACTATCATGGACCTCTTTAGATCAGTAAAATGATTGGCAGTAGAGATGGAGAATTGCCAAAACTCCTCACGAAGCGTAGTAGATGACGATTCCAAATCTCGTAGGTTTGACTGGACTGATCCACGAAATTGTACGAATGAGTCAGACAAACTAGTGATAAGAGCCATAAGATCCACGTTTGATGGTTGCGCGGGCTGTGGTGGCTCCTATGGACCTCTTCCTGTGCTGCTGTACCCCTAGAAGGCACCCAGATGTTACCAACGAGCTCATACCCCATCAGTCTCAGGGTCACTCCGGAGAAAATGTCAACAGGTCGTCTTCTCTTCAGTGAAGCCACATTTGAGCGAGTGACACCAATGGATCTAAACAATTTGTTTAGTATACCCCCATATGGCATTATAATTCGGTGGCCAGTCATTTTGGCCATCATCCATCGGATCATCAAGCTGGGCTGATCTAACTTCTTCTAGGAAAACAGACACCACATAATCAAACAGTCTATAAAGGACACGTGCACTCTAGAACCTACATTGGGTAGGACATTATAAGTAATCAAGTGATGCACAACTCTGGCCTCTAATGTAAAATTTCTATATTGTAGGGGATGGTTTTGGCTGGTCGTGCCTGGATCAGATGGGGTCAGGTTTACAAATGTGGTAATTGTGAATTCTTGTTCGTGGATCCAGGAATTTACCACATCTGGGCACTCAAAGTCTCCACGGTCAATATCAAGGACATCTGAGAAGTACTGTGCATCGAAACGTACATTGGTCCTCGATACTCAGGAGAAGTATCCATCTTCATCATTACCCAAATTTGCATAAAATAGCCTAACGTACGTTGGGTAATGACCCCCAGGCTGATAGGAAATAAATGTTTTCCAGACTTGGTATTCAAACATGTCCATTACGTTGCCAAAATACTGATTCATAAAATCCAAGTCTAGGATCTTACCCAATATCGCCTCCTTAGGACGAAACTCTTGTATGTATCTGACCTTGCACCGTTCTGATATGAAGTACTCGTCCTCAGCGTGCACTAAATCATGGGCTTTTATGTGCTCATTGTGGTGCGCCATGACTATAGGATGAAGGATTTGAGGCACAAAATCAAGGTTTGCTTGGTAATGTTAGGTAAAGGTGAAAGATCTCTCAAAGTTTTCATGCAAATGAGCCTTAAACGAGGAGAAAGTATATATATCGTAGCTCGGTCGACCAGAAACCAATACGGTCGACCGACGGTTGAGGTTCTTCATGCACCGATACTGTTCGGTTGACCGAGGAGAATTTGAACTGAGATGGTCAATCGACCGAGAGGGAGTACTGTATCCATGTTCGGTCGACCAAGGGAAAATCGAAACTTTCGGTCGACCGTGGGGATATGTTCACTGAGGTTCGGTCGACCGTGAAGGTCAAAGTCAACATGTTTCGGTCGACCAGGAGACTTTACTCATACAATGCTCTTTGGTGATTGGAGAGTATCCTTCAGAAATGATGGCATATATACAAACCAAAGAATAGGCGAAACCTCACCGAATATGATCGTGGTTTGGTGAGGATTTCCTATGGATTGGATAAATCAAAATTAAAGGGTTTGCAATTTAAACTGAAAGGGAATACTTCCCCAGTGGATGGCCATAATTTTGATTAGGAATGATATCCTATAACAAGCACTTATCGGATTAGGAATTTGTAACCACTAGTGCTTACACCTAGAGTGATGATTTCTTCTTGTTCAAGGCATCAGGTTCAAGAATGGGTTTAGGATAATATGGTATATAGTGTGAGATGGATTCCCTAAACCACAGACTTTTGCAATGGACAACAGTTGCTTAACTTTTGGGATTTTCATGTTAGCATGGGTTAAGCATTTGGAATTAAGTACTAGGCATAGATGCCATGTCCATTTGGAAGTGGATAAAAGTCTTAGGATAACAAGATGGCTTAGTGAGTGTGTATACTAAGAGTTTCATTTTAAGCATCAATCACTTCCCAATCCTACAATAATTACAACCCCTAAGCCTAGGAACAAAGGAAAGATAACTAGAGTACAGTTTCTATTTGAATTCATTTTTCCTTAATTCCTACGGGGTTTGCTTCGCTGATTATCCATTTCATTTCCTTTTCTAAGCCTTTGGCACTTCTAAGTAAGCAATTAAACCATATGTGCCACACAGTTTTGCAAAATAAGCAGGTATTAAATATACGTAAAGGATTGTGCTTATTTATTCCATTTTTCTTCAATGAGGCTAGACTGTTGGTTCTATGTAAGCAACCTGAACCCTTTTGAAACGAGTTTTCTTTTTAGGTCCAAAGGGGTTGTTTAGCTTATCTTTATCACTTAGGGATTTGAAAAACATTTCAGAATAATTTTTACTTTTCCTTTCTGAGCAAATGATTTTCAAAACCTTCTCCATTTTTCTCCTTTCTAGTGTGGCCCGATATTCCTTCAAATCATTTAAGTGCCTTGTCACCTTTTCATTTTCATCTTTCAAAAATGTTTTCTTCTTTGATATTTCAACTAGAATTCTATGCATTTTAAATGAAGTCTTTTCTAGTTTTCCATATGAAGGCATCTCATCAAATGATTCATCACATGATTTCTTAAATGGAAAGACACATGAATCATTGCATTCATTCATACCATCATCATCACAAGAAACATTTGAAGATTCATCACAAAATATATTATAGGAACCAACTAATGAATCATCACATGCAATATTAACAGAACTATCATTATGTTCAATAAATGATTCAGCATGTGACATAGCATAGCATTTAGCACAGGTATCATCACAAAAGACAGAATGGGAATCATATACCTCATTGACTGTAAATGCTATATGAAATTAGGATAGCTTCCCAAGAGGGGGGGTGAATTGGAATTTTTAAAATTATTTTAATTTTAATTCTTAATTATCAATCAATCACAACAATTAAATATAAAAACAATTCAACCACAACCAATCAAGATAATCAAAAACTCAATCTTTATCTCAATAGCCCTGTAATAAATTGCTGAATTTGTGTAAATCCAATGTTTATTCCAAACTCACAAGTCTTCCTTATGTTTAGCTTTTAAACAAACTTTTAGATTAATAAGTTTAGGATGATCAACCAATGTGGTTCCTTTCGGTTTCCGCAATCAATACTGATCAAACCAAAAACAAATTATCCTTTAGTCTATTTAACAACTAAAGACTCAGAATTAATCAATTAAAAGCATACATGCAGATTATAAGTCTTTTCTGAAAAAGTAAAGAGTAAGGAAGAAGAGAGACACAAGATTTTACAAGGTTCGGCTTATACCCAGCCTACGTCCTCGCCTTTGGCAAACCACCAAAGGATTCACTAGTTTAGTTCCGTTGACGGGTGGAACAATACCGATTACAAACACTCCTTCCGTTAGGTTGGAGCCCGCCTCTCCAAACAATATTCCCTCGTTTGGTCCAACGATTCTACAACCCTGAATCGTCTATGAATGAGAATCAAGATACAAAGATTTTGTATACAAGAAAACACTCTCACAGAAGAGTAGGTTAGTACAACAATCAGCACAATAATACTTCAAAGTAATTCAAATATAAAAGAATTTGAAGCTCAATACTTAGTATGAATCACCAAATATCTTCCAAAATATAAAAGATTCTGACTTTGAAAGCTTTGCTTCGAAGTTTGAATCAATAGCAATTTAGTAATTGAACACAACAAAGTTTGAGAGCCTTTGAGAACTTTAATTTCTTGAAAATTGCTTGGATGTTTTAATTGATAATCATATATACTACGTAATATAGAAATCAAGTAAATTTCAAGTTTAATTTTGATTTGGGTTGCGAAAACCGAAAGGGAGTACGTTGGTTAAACCATATCTTGCAGAAACCATACGGGAGTGCGTTTCTTGGTTAAACACTCAAAGATAAAGTAACTGAAAGTTTATTTGAGTTCTAAATATTTGGAAAGAGTGATTGGATTCATTTATTCAGGGCTTTACATCAGCAAGCATAAATTCTCATTCACTACAAGGCTTGGTTCAAATTTGGCTGATATCAACAAACAACCATTTTGAGTTTTTATAGTGCATAAGTGTTGTGTATTGGCTTGGTTGTTTTCTTTCTAATTATAGTTGATTGGTTTGGTTGAATGATTGGATGTTTGTATGGTTAAGGATTAAATAAAGAAACTAAGTTCTTGAGTGCTTAACAAATTAAACAAACAAGTCACGATTTGGTTAAAAGAAATAAAATTAGTTTAAGAATTCTACAAAGGAGTTAAAAGAAATATTTAAAAGCCAATTCACCCCCCCCTCTTGGGAAGCTATTCCTAATTTCAATTGGTATCAGAGCGGGGTTATAGAAACTCTTAACTAGAAGCTATAAAAAGATCTAAATGACTCAATTAGGGGTAGCTCCCTTTTGAGAGGGACAATCTTCAATTAGGCCACCAATCTTTTGTGGTATGAACTACACGTTTTGGAAAAAGAGACTACAAATCTATCTCCAAATGATGAATTGGAAAGTATGGCAAGTTGTTATCGATGGAGATTAAATTCCCACTAAGATAGTAGATGGAAAACAAATCCCAAAAGAGAAGAAAGATATGACTGATCAAGATTATAAGATGCTCTAAACAAATTCAAGTTCTATAAATGCTTTATATTGTGCCTTGGATGCTAATGAATTTAATTGAGTAATGGCTTGTAAATCAGCTAAGGAAATATGGGATAAGTTAGAAGTTACTTATGAAGGAACAACGGATGTTAGGGATAATAGGGTTGATATGCTCACAAGCGAGTATGAAGCCTTTAAGATGAACCCGAATGAATCAATTACAAATATGTTTACTAGGTTCACTCACATAATCAATTCCCTAAATGCACTAGGAAAAACCTACACTACTTATGGAAAATTCTTAGAGGGCTACCAACCGTATGGGAACCAAAAGCCATTGCCATAATCGAAGGAAGAAATTTGAAAAACACTTCCTTAGATGAGCTTATAGGTCCTCTTCTCATATATGAAATGGCAATGAATGAAAAGAGTGGGAAAACCAAAGCCCAAGAAAAAATAGCCTTGAAGGCCTTAGAAGAAAACTCAAGTAGTGAAATGGATGAAAATGAAGAAGCCTTCATATCTAAAAAGCTAGCAAGGATACTAAGAAGGAGAAACAAATTCAAAAGAAGAAATCATGACTCCGAATTAGAAGAAAAAGATATCAGCAAAAAGAAATCAAAGAATAAAACTCCTAAATGCTACAATTGCCATAAAGCTGGACATTTAAAACTGGAATGTCCACTATTAAAGAAAGAGTCTAAAAAGAAAAACAAGAAGGCCATGAAAGCCACTACTTGGGATAGTACAAGTAGTTCGGAGAATGAAATAAGTGACCAAGAGGTTGCCTACACGTGTTTTATGGCATGGGATAATGAAGAAAGCTCCTTAACTAAATCTTCAAATAATTCTTGTAGTGATGAATCAAGTGATGAGGGTATGCCATCTTATGATGAACTTCAAAATGATTTATTCAAAGTACATAAGATGCTGATCAAAGCAAATAAATAAAATACTTGATTAAAGAATAAAAATGAAAGTATAATGAAAGAATTAGAATCCCTTAGAAATGCTAAAAGAGAAAATGAAATAAAAAATGATTCAAGGATCAAGAAAATAGAACATAAGTATGAATCAGCAATGAAAGAAATAGAATCCAAAACTCTTGCTGAAAAAGAAAACAACTTGAAAATCAAGAAACTGGAAAGCAAGAATGAACAAATGATAGAAGACCTTCGATCCCTATCCTCTACGGTATATGAGAAAGATATGTATATTTCTGGATTAGAGGATAGAATAAGAAAATTATCTCTAGAGCTAGAGAAATCATTAAAGAAGGTTGATAACAAGAAAGACATAGAGTTAAATGATCTCAAGAATCAAATCAAAGATAAGGATAAAATTATTTACAACTTTACAAAAGGAAAGGAAAACCTTGATAAGATGATTGGCTCACAAAGAATGTCATTAAACAAAGAAGGCATTGGTTTCAATGGACTTATAAATAAAAAGAAAAAGAGTCTTTACATGGGTTATTTCTCAAAAGCCTCTAAAGATAATGCAAGCACATCCTTTAATGCTTACTCCAACACCATATGCTATCAATGTAAGAAAATGGGGTATAAAGTTTGAATGTCCATTTAAGAGAAAGGGTGTGAAAATTAAACAAGTATGGAGAATTAAGGAATCATCCCTTGTTAAACCAACCGGACTCAAGAAAGTATGGGTACCAAGATGAAAGACTATTTCATAAGTGAAAAACTCCATGGATTAAGTCATTCCCTTTAAAAATTGAGAAAGTAACTTAATTCATGATCAACAAACAAACTAGTTAAAATAGAAAAACTTAAAGATGAGTTTAAGATAAGTTTGAGAATGAATGACTATATGAGATGCTATATGCTTACATGCCTATATGATATGCTACATGATATGCTTGAGTTATATTGAAAATTTATGACTCACTATGTTGAAAATTTGAGCATGAGATTATTGAGTATAAGCATGAATTTTGATATGAGATTAATTCTTGATCATGCATGCTATTGATGAATTACATGGATAGACTTACAGCTTTTTATATTGCTATCCATGAGCTATGAGATATATAATGGTTATATTGGTATCCATGAGTTGTGTATAATGTGATAATGACTTTGGTATCTATAAAGTCTTTGGTATCCATGAATATTTTTGGTATCACATATTAAAAATTTTAATTGGTATCACAATTTTTTAGGGCTCATTTGGTATCACAATCTAAAAATCAATTGGTTTTTAAGCATGACAAGAATAATAATGAGCATGGTATGACATTGATGATATTGGCATGATATTGATATTTGATACACGATGTGGATCAATGTTTTGATACATAGGATGATGAAAGCAAAATTGATAACAAAACTGAATGTATTGAATTCAGGGGGAGTGTTATGTCATATTGCTTATATTATGATTGTTTCCCCATTAATCAATTTAGAGAATTTTCACTTCGTATCATGAATTAAATTTTTAATTGGTATCAATTCTCAATTGGTATCATGAATTTTAAATAGATATCATGAATTTAATTTTCAATCGGTATCATAAAATCAACAATTGTAATCTTGAATATTGTCTAAAGGAAAAAACTGTTAGTAATGAAGTTACAACTCATATACTTGAATGTTATAACACACTACACATGCTATATTAAAAAATAATAAGTTGAGTGTGTTCATATGTTTGATATACATGATTGATGATATGCTCAGAATATGATTTTATGTGGACTTAATCATTTGTTTTCTCTTTTTGATAGATTTCAAAAGGGGGAGAAGTGTTTAAACAAAAATTGAGCATGAACATAATATATATCAAAAGGAGGAGAAGTATTTGATATTGATAAACTTGAACTTGAATAAAGTGATGAGCATGATTGTAAAATGAAGTGATGAACATGATTGTAAAAGAGGTTTTGAAATTGATATTGATCTTGCAAATATTGTTAAGATGATGCTTATTGAAAGGGGGAGTCTTCTTAAGGCTCACTCCAATTTTTGCTTCTTGTTTGTCATCATCAAAAAGGGGGAAATTGTTGGCCTTACAAGGCTTAATATCCTATTTTGATGCTAACAAACAAGTAGAACTTAACATGTTTTGTTTTAGTGATATATTTTCAGGACTCAAGGATAGAGCATTAAAGAATTGATGAAAGCTTGTACTTCAAAGAATGAATTCAATATGAAGCTTAAAGCACGGATTCAAAAATGGATTTAAAGTTTAAAGCCTGAAGATCATGAGAGTATTGATATTAAAGAAAAATCTTCAAGAATAAAAGCTCAAGTGATCAACATGGAAAGCTCAAAGAAAGATGAAGCAAACATAAAGACTTCAAGGAATTCAAGGATTGAAAATTTGAAAAAGTCTAGGAAATTTCATGTAAGTACTTCAAATAATTTCAATATGGATACATGAAACTCTTAGGTTAATATATTGGACCTAGATACCTTTTAACATACTTGGAAAATATTTTTATAAGGTCAAAAAATTATTTCAAAAAGGTTAGAATCATTTTTGGAATGAAAAGCATCAAAAAGAGGATTTTCAAAATACTGTTAATTTTTCTACATCTGCATTGAGATGTATTTTTCTCTATCAAAAACTCTTTATTTTAAAAAGTGTTCAACATTAAAGTTATAGGATTTTCTCTTAGATTTCATTTTACACCAAGATCTTCAAATTCGGAGTTATATAGAAAACGTTATTATCGAAAAACAGAAGGGTGCTCGAAGCTAACAGCAGCATGTGTGCAACCAGTAGACTGCCTGAACCAGGACAGGCGCCTAGGTGGTCGTGGCAGGTGACTACCAGGCTACTGCCCCTGCTAGTCATTTAAAAATAACATGGTAGGCGACTGGTGGATTCGGGTAGGCGACTGCCACACAGCTGTTTTGATTTTTCTCATAACGGTCAAATTTTTAAATGGGGTTATCTGTGGCTCAAAATTTATGGAAACTTGGGGGATATTTCAACACACTTGAGGATGAAGTTACCTACCTTTTAAAGTCTATAAATAAGCTTCAAAAATCATTGAATCATACAACCAAGAATTAAAATTCAGCAACTCTCTCAAATTGCTCTCAAATTCTCAAGGCTCTCTCTTGCTCTCAACTTGCACAAAGCTTACTGAGTTCTTATTGATTTTACTCACCAAGTTTGTGCTACAATTCTGAAATTTTTCATCCATTGAAAGAATTAAATTGGTGATACACTAATTTTGCAAATGAGATACATATTACAGCACTGAATATAAATTGGTCTTAAATCTTCCTTTGCTCCATGTGCATGTGCATTATGATCTTGACAATTTAGGTTTCTACACATAACCTCAAATACCCAGTAGATACAATGAGTATTTGTCATAATCAAAATTGGGTGTGACCTATAAGGTCAACATTCTCCCCTTTTTTGATGATGACAAATACTACAAGAAAAAATATAGGGTTTTCATTTTTGGCTTTTAGGGTTTAGGAATTAGGGTTTAGGGTTTAAGGTTTTGGATTTAGGGTTTAGGGTTTAGGGTTTAGGGTTTAGGGTTTTAGGTTTAAATTTTACGGTTTAGGGTTTAGGGTTTAGGGTTTAGTCTTTCGAATTTACTGTTTAGGGTTTAGGGTTTAGGGTTAGGGCTTAGCGTTTAGGGTTTAGGGTTATAGGGTTTAGGGTTTAGTGTTTCGAGTTTAGGGTTTAGGGTTTCGGGGGGTTGGGGTTTATGGTTTAGGGTGTAGGGATTAGGGTTTTTAGGGTATAGGGATTAGGGTTTAGGGTTTAGGGTTTTAGGTTTTTGGTTTTGGGTTTAAATTTTACAGTTTAGGGTATAGGGTTTAGGGTTTAGGGTTTAGTGTTTAGTATTTACTGTTTAGGGTTTAGTGTTTAGGGTTTTGGGTTTTGTGTTTAAGGTTTAGAGTTTAGGGTTTAGGGATTAGGGTTTAGGGTTTAGGGTTATAGGGTTTTGGGTTTTAGGTTTCGAGTTTAGGGTTTAGGGTTTGGGGGGTTACGGGTTAGGGTTTAGGGTTTAGCGTTTAGGGTTTTTAAGTTCTAGGATTTAGGGTTTAGGGTTTAAGGTTTATGGGTAAGGGTTTAGTGTTTAGTACTGAGGATTTAGGGTTTAGGGTTTAGGGCCTTGAGTTTAGGTTTTAAGGTTTAGGGTTTAGGGTTTAGGGTTTAGGGCATAGGGTTTAGGGTTTTGGTGTTTAGCATTTAGGGTTTAGGGTTATAGGGTTTAGGGTTTAGGGTTGTGGGTTTTGAGGGTCAAGCGTTTAGGGTATAGGGTATAGGGTTTAGGGTTTAGGGTTAGGGTTTAGGGTCTAGCGTTTAGGGTTTAGGGTTAGGGCTTTGGGTTTAGGGTTTAGGGCTTAGGGTTTAGGGTTTAGGGTTTAGGATTTGGGGTTCAGGGTTTAGTGTTTATAATTTAGGGTTTAGGGTTTAGGGTATTAGGGTTTAGGGGTTTGGGTTTAGCGTTTAGGGTTTAGGGTTTAGGGTTTCTGGTTTAGGCTTTAGGGTTTGGGGTTAGGGTTTTGGGTTTTGGGTTTAGGGGTTTTAGGGTCTACGGTTTAGGACACAGGGTTTAGGGTTTTAGTGTTTAGGATTTAAGGTTTAGGGTTTAGTGTTTAGGGTTTAGGGTTGTAGGGTTTAGGGTTTAGGATTTAGTGTTTAGGATTTAGGGTTTAGGGTTTGTGGTATTAGGGTTTAGAGTTTAGGGATTAGGGTTTAGGGTTTAGGGTTTAGGGTTTAGGGTCTCGGGTTCAGGGTTTAGGGTTTGGGGTTTGGGTTTAGGGTTTAGGGTTTAGGGGTTTTAGGGTCTATGGTTTAGGGTTTAGGGATTTTGGTTTAGGGTTTTGGGTTTAGCATTAGGGCTTAGGGTGTAGTGTTTAAGGTTTAGGGTTTAGGGTTTAGGGTTTATAGTTTAGGTGTTTAGGTTTTAGGGTTTAGGTTTTAAGGGTTAGGGTTTAGGGTTTAGGGTTTTGGGTTTAGGGTTTAGGGTTTAGGGTTTTGGGTTTTGGGTTTTTGGGTTTAGGGTTTTGGGTTTAGCGTTGCGGGTTTAGGGTTTCGGGTTTGGTGTTGGGGTGGAGGGTTTAGTTTTTAGGGTTTTTAGGGCCTACATTTTAGGGTTTAGCGTTTAGGGCTTTGGGTTTATGGTTAAGGTTTAGGGCTTGGGGTTTAGGGTTTAGGATTTAGGGTTTATGGTTTAGTGTTTAGGATTTAGGGTTAAGGGTTTAGGGTATTAGGGTTTAGGGTCTAAGGTTTTGGGTTTAGGGTTTAGGGTTTCGGGCTAGGGTTTAGGGTTTTGGGTTTAGGGGTTTTAGTGTCTAGGGTTTGGGGTTTAGGGTTTAGCGTTAGGGGTTAGGGTTTAGTGTTTAAGGTTTTAGGTTTTGGGTTTAGGGTTTAGTGTTTAGGGTTTAAGGGTTAGGTGTTTAGGTTTTTGGGTTTAGGTTTTGTTGTTTTGGGTTCAGGGTTTGGGATTTAGGGTTTTGGATTTAGGGTTAAGGGTTTTTCATTTTGGGTTTAGGGTTTAGGGTTTAGGGTTTATGGTTTATGTTTGGGGTTTAGGGTTTAGGGTTTAGGGTTTAGGATTTAGGGTTTGGTGTTTAGGATTTAGGGTTAAGTGTTTAGGGCATTAAGGTTTAGGGTTTAGGGTTTAGGGTCCCGGGTTTAGGGTTTAGGGTTTGGGGTTAGGGTTTAGGGTTTAGGGTTTAGTGTTTAGTGTTTAGGGGTTTTAGAGTCTAGGGTTTAGGGTTTAGGGTTTTTGTTTTAGGGTTTATGGTTTAGCGTTAGGGTTTAGGGTTTTGTGTTTAAGGTTTAGGGTTTAGGGTTTTTGTTCTAGGGTTTAGGGTGTAGGGGTTAGGTGTTTAGGTTTCAGGGTTTTGGGTTCAGGGTTTAGGATTTAGGGTTTTGGATTTAGGGTTTAGGGTTTAGGGTTTTGGCTCTAGGATTTTGGGTTTTAGGGTTCAAGGTTTAGGGTTTAGGGTTTAGGGCTTTGGGTTTAGGGTTTTGGGTTTTGGGTTAGGGTTTAGGGTTTAGCGTTTACGGTTTTTAAGGTCTTGGGTTTAGGGCTTAGGGTTTAGGGTTTAGGGCATAGGTTTTAGGGTTTTAGTGTTTTGGATTTTGGGTTTAGAGTTTAGTGTTTAGGATTTAGGGTAATAGGGTTTTGGGTTTAGGGTTTGGGGTTTTTAAGATCTAGGGTTTAGTGTTTAGAGTTTAGGGTTTACGATTTAGCATTTAGGGTTAGAGTTTAGGGTCTATGATTTACGATTTAAGGTTTAAGAATTAGGGTTTAGGGTTATGTGTATAGGGTTTAGGGAATTAGGGTTTAGGGTTTAGGGTTTAAGATTTAGGGTTTTGGGTTAAGTGTTTAGGGTTTAGGGTTTAGGGTATTAGGGTATTTGGGTTTTGGGTCTAGGGTTTAGGGTTTAGGGTTTAGGGTCTCGGGTTTAGGGATTAGGGTTTGGTGTTAGGGTTTAGGGTTTAGGGTTTAGGGGTATTTGTGTCTATGGTTTAGGGTTTAGGGTTTAGGGTTTACCGTTAGGTTTTAGGGTTTACTATTTAGGGTTTAGGGTTTAGGGTTTAGGGTTTAGGTGTTTAGGTTTTAGGGTTTAGGTTTTAGGGTTTAGGGTTTAGGGTTTAGGGTTTAGTGTTTAGGGTTTTGGATTTGGGATTTAGGGTTTTTTGTTTTGGGTTTTAGGGTTTAGCGTTTGGGGTTTAGGGTTTAGGGTATCGTGTTTAGGGTTTTGGGTTTTCGGTTAGGGGGATTTAGCATATAGGGTTTTTAGGGTCTGGGTATTTGGGTTTAGGGTATAGGGTTAGGGTTTAGGATTTAGGGTTTAGGATTTAGGGTTTAGGGTTTAGTGCTTAGGATTTAGGGTTAAAGGTTTTGGGTATTGAAGTGTAAGTTTTGGGTTTAGGCATTAGGGTTTCGGGTTTAGGGTTTAGGGTTTGGTGGTAGGGTTTTGGGTTTAGGGTTTAGGGGTTTTAGGGTCTAGGGTTTAGGGTTTAGGGTTTTTGATTTAGGGTTTAGGGTTTAGCATTAGGGTTTAGGGTTTAGTGTTTTTGGGTATAGGGTTTAGGGTTTAGGGTTTAGGGTTTAGGGTTTAGGGTTTAGGGTTTTGGGTTTTTGGTTTTTGGTTTTAGGGTTTAAGGTTTAGGGTTTAGGCTTTAGGCTTTAGTGTTTAGTATTTAGGGTTTAGGGTTTTGGGTTTAGGGTTTTGGGTTTTGGGTTTTGGGTTTAAGGTTTAGGGTTTAGTGTTTAGGGCTTAGGGTTTAGGGGTTAGGGTTTAGGGTTTTGGATTTAGGGTTTTGGATTTAGGTTTTAGGGTTTTGGGTTTTGGGTTTTAGGGTTTACGATTTAGGGTTTAGGGTTTAGGGTTTAGGGTTTAGGGTTTAGCGCTTAGCGTTTCAAGTTTAGGGTTTCGGGTTTGGAGTTAGGGTTTAGGGTTTAGCATTTTGTGTTTTTAGCGTCTAGGGTTTAGGGTTTAGGGTTTAGGGTTTAGGGCATAGGGTTTAGGGTTTTAGTGTTTAGGATTTAGGGTTTAGGGTTTAGGGTTATGGGGTTTTGGGTTTTGGGTTTAGGGTTTAGGGTTTAGGGTTTAGGGCTTAGGGTTTAGGGGTTAGGGTTTAGGGTTTCGGATTTAGGGTTTTTGATTTAGGGTTTAGGGTTTAGGGTTTTGGGTTTTAGGGTTTAGGGTTTAGGGTTTTGGGTTTAGGGTTTAGTGTTTAGGGTTTTGGATTTAGGGTTTAGGGTTTAGGGTTTTGGGTTTTAGGGTTTATGGTTTAGGCTTTAGGCTTTAGGCATTTGTGTTTAGTATTTAGGGTTTAGGTTTTAGGTTTTAGGGTTTTAGTGTTTAGGATTGGGGGTTTAGGGTTTTGTGTTTAGGGTTTAGGGTTTTGGGTTTCGGGTTTTGGGTTTAGCGTTTAAGGTTTAGGATTTAGGGTTTAGGGCTTAGGGTTTAGGGGTTAGTGTTTAGGGTTTTAGATTTAGGGTTTATGGTTTTGGGTTTTGGGTTTTAGGGTTTAGGGTTTTGGCATTAGGGTTTAGGGTTTAGGGTTTAGGGTTTAGGGTTTGGGATTTAGGGTTTTGGTTTTAGGGTTTTGGGTTTTAGGGTTTAAGGTTTAGGGTTTAGGCTTTAGGCTTTAGGCTTTAGGCTTTAGTGTTTAGTATTTAGGGTTTTGGGTTTTTGGTTTAGGGTTTAAGGTTTAAGGTTTAGGGTTTAGGGCTTAGGCTTTAGGGGTTAGGGATTAGGGTTTCGGATTTAGGGTTTTGGGTATAGGGGGTTTTGTGTTTTGGGTTTTTGGGTTCAGGGTTTAGGGTTTAGGGTTTAGGGTTTAGCGTTTCGGGTTTAGGGTTTCAGGTTTGGGGTTAGGGTTTAGGGTTTAGCGTTCAGGGTTTTTAGGGTCTAGTGTTTAGGGTTTTGGGTTTAGGGTTTAGGGCATTGGGTTTAGGGTTTTAGTGTTTAGGATTTAGGGTTTAGGGTTTAGTGTTTCGGGCTTAGGGTTATAGGGTTTAGGGTTTATGGTTTTGGGTTTAGGGTTTAGGGTTTTTAGGGTCTTTGGTTTAGTGTTTAGGGTTTATGGTTTAGGGTTTAGGATTTAGGGTTAGAGTTTACTGTTTAGGGTTTAGGTTTTACGGTTAAGTGGTTAGGATTTAGGGTTTAGGGTTTAGGGTATTTGGGTTTAGGGTTTTGAATTTAGGGTCTCAAGTTTAGGGTTTTCGGTTTGGGGTTAGGGTTTAGGGTTTAGGGTTTAGGGGTTTTAGGGTCTATGGTTTAGAGTTTAGTGTTTATGGTTTAGGGTTTAGCGTTAGGGTTTAGGGTTTAGTGTTTTGGGTTTTAGGTTTAGCCTTTTGGGTTTAGGGTTTCGAGTTTATGTGTTTAGGTTTTAGTGTTTGGGTTTAAGGTTTAGGGTTTAGGGTTTAGGGCTTAGGGTTTAGGGTTTCGGATTTGGGGTTTTGCATTTAGGGTTTAGGGTTTAGGGTTTTTCGTTTTACGGTTTAGGGTTTAGGGTTTGGGGTTCTGCGTTTTGGGTTACAGTTTAGGGCATAGGGTTTAGGGTTTTAGTGTTTAGGGTTTGTGGGTTTGGGTTTTGGTCTGCGGATTTAGGGTTTTGGATTTGGGGTTTAGGGTTTGGGGTTTTAGGGTTTAGGGTTTAGGGTTTACGGTTTAAGGTTTAGGGTTACAGGTTTGGGGCTAGGGTTTAGGGTTTAGCGTTTAGGGTTTTTAGGCACTGGGGTTTAGGGTTTAGGATTTAGGGCATAGGGTTTAGGGTTTTAGTGTTTAGGATTTAAGGTTTAGGTTTTAGGGTATTACGGTTTAGGGTTTTGGGTTTAGGGTCTCAAGTTTATGGTTTTCGGTTTGTGGTTAGGGTTTAGGGTTTAGGGGTTTTAGGGTCTATGGTTTAGAGTTTAGGGTTTAGGGTTTAGGGTTTAGCGTTGGGGCTTCGGGTTTAGTTTTTAGGGTTTTGGGTTTAGCCTTTAGGGTTTAAGGTTGAGGGTTTAGGTGTTTAGGTTTTAGTGTTTAGGTTTAAGATTTAGGGTTTAGGGTTTAGGGCTTAGGGTTTAGGGGTTAGGGTTTTGGGTTTCGAATTTAGAGTTTTGCATTTAGGGTTTAGGGTTTTAGGGTTTAGGGGTTAGGATTTGGGTTTCAGTGTTTTGGGTTTTGGGTTTTGGGTTAGGGTTTTGGGTTTTTGGGGTCTAGGGTTTAGGGTTTAGGTTTTAGGGCATAAGGTTTAGGGTTTTAGTGTTTAGGGTTTAGGGTTAGGGTTTAGGACTGCGGATTTAGGGTTTTGGATTTGGGGTTTAGGGTTTAGTGTTTTGGCTTTTAGGGTTTAGGGTTTCGGGTTTAGGGTTTAGGGTTTAGGGTTTACGATTTAGGGTTTAGTGTTTAGGGTTACGGGTTTGGGGCTAGGGTTTACGGTTTAGCGTTTAGGGTTTTTAGGTTCTAGGGTTTAGGGTTTAGGGTTTAGGGCATAGAGTTTAGGGTTTTAGGGTTTAGGATTTTGGGTTTAGGGTATTAGGGTTTTGGGTTTTGGGTTTTGGGTTTTGGGTCTCAAGTTTAGGGTTTTCGGTTTGGGGTTAGGGTTTAGGGTTTAGGGTTTAGGGGTTTTAGGGTCTATGGTTTAGAGTTTAGGGTTTAGGGTTTAGGGTTTAGCGTTAGGGTTTAGGGTTTAGTGTTTAGGGTTTTGGGTTTAGCCTTTAGTGTTTAGGGTTTAGGGTTTAGGTTTTTAGGTTTTAGTGTTTAGGTTTAAGGTTTAGGGTTTAGGGTTTAGGGCTTAGGGTTTAGGGGTTAGGGTTTAGGGTTTCAGATTTAGGATTTTGCATTTAGGGTTTAGGGTGTAGGGTTTAGGGTTTAGGGTTTAGTGTTTGGGGTTCAGCTTTTTAAGTTTTGGGTTTCGGGTTTCGGGTTAGGGTTTAGGGTTTTTGCGGTCTAGGGTTTAGGGTTTAGGGTATAGGGTTTAGGGTATAGGGTTTAGGGTTTCAGTGTTTCGGGTTTAGGGGTTAGGGTTTGGGGCTGCGGATTTAGGGTTTTGGATTTGGGGTTTAGGGTTTAGGGTTTTGGGTTTAGGGTTTACGGCTTACGGTTTAGGGTTTTGGGTTTAGGGTTACGGGTTTGGGGCTAGGGTTTGGGGTTTAGCGTTTATGGTTTTTAGGCTCTAGGGTTTAGGGTTTAGGGTTTAGGGTTTAGAGTTTTGGGTTTAGGGTTCAAGGTTTAGGGTTTAGGGCTTGGGGCTTAAGGTTTAGGGGTTAGGGTTTAGGGTTTTGGATTTAGGGTTTTGGATTGAGGGTTTATGGTTTTGGGTTTTGGGTTTTTAGGTTTAGGATTTTGGCTTTAGGGTTTAGGGTTTTGGATTTAGAGTTTTGGGTTTTGGGTTTTGGGTTTTAGGGTTTAAGGTTTAGGCTTTAGGCTTTAGGCTTTAGGTTTTGGGCTTTAATGTTTAGTATTTAGGGTTTAGGGTTTAGAGTTTAGGGTTTAGGGTTTTGGGTTTTGGGTTTAGGGGTTAAGGTTTAGGGTTTATGTTTACGGCTTAGGGTTTAGGGGTTAGGGTTTAGGGTTTCAGATTTTGGGTTTTGGATTTTGGGATTAGGGTTTAGGGTTTTAAGTTTTAGGGTTTAGGGTTTAGGGTTAGGGTTTAGGGTTTAAGGTTTAGCGTTTCGGGTTTTGGGTTTTGGGTTTGGCATTAGGGTTTAGGGTTTTAGGATTTAGGGTTTAGGGTTTAGGGTTTAGGGTTTAGGGTTTATGGTTTAGGGTTTAGGGTTTAGTGTTTAGGGTTTAGCGTTTAGGGTTTAGGGTTTAGTGTTAGGGTTTAGGGTTTAGGGTTTAGGGTTTACGATTTAGGGTTTAGGGTTAAGTACTTAGGAGTTAGGGTTTAGGGTATAAGGGTTTAGGGTTTAGGGTTTGGGGTTTATGGTGTCACGTTTAGGGTTTTGGGTTTGGTGTTAGGGTTTAGGGTTTTGGGTTTAGGGGTTTTAGGGTCTATGGTTTAGAGTTTAGGGTTTAGGGTTTAGGGTTTAGCGTTTAGGGTTTGGGGTTTAGGGTTTAGGGTTAACATGTTTATGTTTTAGTGTTCAGGTTTTAGGGTTAAGGGTTTTTGATGTAGGGTTTAGTGTTTAGGGTTTATGGTTTAGGGTTTAGGGTTTTGGGATTTAGGGTTTAGGGTTTAGGGTTTAGAGTTTAGGGTTTAGGGGTTAGCGATTGGGTTAGGGTTTTGGGTTTTGGGTTTAGGGTTTAGGGTTTAACGTTTTGGGTTTCTAGGGTCTAGGGTTTAGGGTTTAGGGTTTAGGGTTTAGTGTTTAGGATTTTGGGTTAAGGGTTTAGGGTATTAGGGTTTAGGGTTTTGTGCTTAGGGTTTAGTGTTTAGGATTTAGGGTTAAGGGTTTAGGGTATTTGGGGTTAAGGTTCAGGGTTTACGGTTTCAGGTTTAGGGTTTGGTGTTTCGTACTAGGGTTTAGGCGTTTTAGGGTCTTGGGTTTAGAGTTCAGGGTTTAGGGTTTAGCATTGTGGTTTAGGGTTTAGTGTTTGCGGATTATGGTTTAGGGTTTAGGGTTTAGGGGTTACGGTTTTGGGATTTAGGGTTTAGGGTTTAGAGTTTTGGGTTTAGGGGTTAGGGTTTTGGGTTTTGGGTTTGGGGTTAGGGTTTTAGGGTTTAACGTTTTGGGTTTCTAGGGTCTAGGGTTTAGGGTTTAGGGTTTAGGGTTTTGTGTTTAGAATTTAGGGTTTAGGGTTTCGGGTATTAGGGTTTAGGGTTTAGGGTTTAGGGTTTACGGTTTTGGGTTTAGGGTTGGGTGTTTAGGACTAAGGATTAGGGTTTAGGCGTTTTAGGGTTTAGGGTTTAGGGTTCGGGGTTTAGGGTTTAGCGTTGGGGTTTAGGGTTTAGTGTTTGCGGTTTAGGGTTTAGGGTTTAGGTGTTTAGGTTTTAGGGTTTAGGTATTAGGGTTTTGGGTTTAGGGTTTAGGGTTTAGTGTTTTGGATTTTGGGTTTAGGGTTTAGGGTTTAGGGTTTTTGGGTTTTGTGTTTAGGCTTTTGGCTTTAGGGTTTAGGATTTAGGCTTTAGTGTTTAGTATTTACGGTTTAGGGTTTTGGGTTTTGGGTTTTGGGTTTTAGGTTTAGGGTTTAGTGTTTAGGGCTTAGGGTTTAGGGGTTAGGGTTTAGGGTTTAGGGTTTAGGGTTATAGGGTTTAGGGTATCGGGTTTCAGGTTTACGGTTTAGGGTTTAGGGTTAGGGTTTGGGTTTAGTTTTTAGGGTTTAGTGCTTTGGGTTTTTAGGGTCTAAGGGTTTAGGGTTTAGGGTTTAGGGTTAGGGTATAGGGTTTAGTGTTTACGGTTTTGGGTTTAGGGTTTAGTATTTAGGGTTTAGGGTTAAGGGTTTAGGGTTTAGGTGTTTCAGTTTTAGGGTTTCGGTTTTAAGGTTTTGGATGTAGGGTTTAGGGTTTAGGGTTTAGGGTTAGGGTTTAGGGTTTAGGGTTTAGTGTTTGGGGTTTAGGGTTTAACATTTAGGGTTTAGTGTTCAGTGTTTAAGGGTTAGGGTTTAAGGTATAGTGTTTAGGGTTTAGGGTTTATGGTTTAGGGTTTGTGTGTTTAGGTTTTAGGGTTTAGGGTCTAGGGTTTAGGGTTTAGGATTTAGGGTTTAGGGTTTAGGGTTTTGTGTTTAGGATTTAGGGTTAATGGTTTAGGGTTTTGGTGTTTCGGTTTTATGGTTTAGTTTTAAGGGTTTAGGGTTTAGGGTTTAGTGTTTTGGGTTTTGGATTTAGGGTTTAGGGTTTTGGGTTTAGGGTTTGGGGTTATGATTTAGGGTTACGGTTTAGGGTTTAGTGTTTAGGGTTTAGGATTTAGCGTTTAGGGTTTAGTGTTTAGGGTTTAGAGGTTAGGGTTTAGGGTTTAGTATTTAGGGTTTAGGGTATAGGGTTTAGGGTTTAGGGTTTGTGGTTTAGGGTTTAGGTGTTTAGGTTTTAGGGTTTAGGTTCTAGCGTTTAGGCTTTAGGATTTTGGGCTTAGGGTTTAGGGGTTTAGATTTTCGGGTTTAGGGTTTAGGGTTTAGGATTTGGGTTTAGGGTTTAGTGTTTAGGATTTGGAGTTTAGGTTTTAGGGTATTAGAGTTTAGGGTTTAAGGTTTAGGGTTTAGGGTTTAGGGCTTAGGGGTTAGGTTTTAGTGTTTCGGGTTTAGGGTTTTTGGTTTGGGGTTAAGGTTTAGGGTTTAGCGTTAGGGTTTAGGGGTTAGTGTTTAGGATTTAGGGTTTTGGGTTTAGGTGTTTAAGTTTTTGGGTTTAGGTTTTAGGATTTAGGGTTTAGGGTTTAGGGTTTAGGGTTTAGGGTTTTGGATTTAGAGTTTAGGGTTTAGGGTTTAAGGTTTTGGATTTAGGGTTTAGGGTTTAGGATTTAGGGTTTTAGGGTTTTGGGTTTAGGGTTTAGGGTTTAGTGTTTGGTGGTTTGTATTCAGGGTTTAGGGTTTAGGGTTTATGGTTTTGTGTTTTGGGGTTAAGGTTTAGGGTTTAGGGTTTCGGGTTATAGGGTTTTGGGTTTTGCGTTTAGGCTTTTGGGTTTGGAGTTGGGTTACGGGTTAGGGTTTAGGGTTTACGATTTGGGGTTAGGGTTTAGTATTTCGGGTTTAGGGTAGAGGGTTTAGGGTTTCGGGTTTTGGGTATAAGGTTTAGCGTTTAGCGTTTAGGGTTGGGGTGTAGTGTTTAGGGTTTAGGGTTTAGGGTTTAGGGTTATAGGGTTTATGGTATAGGGTTTCAGGTTTACGGTTTAGGTTTTGGTGTTAGGGTTTGGGGTTTCGAGTTTAAGGTTTAGGGTTTAGTGTTTAGGGCTTAGGGTTTAGGGGTATGGGTTTAGGTTTTTGGATTTAGGGTTTTGGATTTAGGTTTTAGGGTTTTGGGTTTTGGGTTTTAGGGTTTACAATTTAGGGTTTAGGGTTTAGGGTTTAGGGTTTAGGGTTTAGGGTTTAGGGCATAGGGTTTAGGGTTTTAGTGTTTAGGATTTAGGGTTTAGGGTTTAGGGTTATGGGGTTTTGGGTTTTGGGTTTTGGGTTTAGGGTTTAGGATTTAGGGTTTAGGGTTTGGGGCTTAGGGTTTAGGGGTTAGGGTTTAGGGTTTCAGATTTAGGGTTTTTGATTTAAGGTTTAGGGTTTAGGGTTTAGGGTTTTAGGGTTTAGGGTTTAGGGTTTTGGCTTTAGGGTTTTGGGTTTAGAGTTTAGTGTTTAGGGTTTTGGATTTAGGGTTTAGGGTTTAGGGTTTTGGGTTTTAGGGTTTATGGTTTAGGCTTTAGGCTTTAGGCTTTAGGCATTTGTGTTTAGTATTTAGGGTTTAGGTTTTAGGTTTTAGGGTTTTAGTGTTTAGGATTGGGGGTTTAGGGTTTAGGGTTTTGGGTTTCGAGTTTTGGGTTTAGGGTTTAAGGTTTAGGATTTAGGGTTTAGGGCTTAGGGTTTAGGGGTTAGTGTTTAGGGTTTTTGATTTAGGGTTTATGGTTTTGGGTTTATGGTTTTAGGGTTTAGTTTTTTGGCATTAGGGTTTAGGGTTTAGGGTTTAGTGTTTAGGGTTTGGGATTTAGGGTTTTGGTTTTAGGGTTTTGGGTTTTAGGGTTTTGGGTTTTAGGGTTTAGGGTTTAGGCTTTAGGCTTTAGACTTTAGGCTTTAGTGTTTAGTATTTAGGGTTTTGGGTTTTTGGTTTAGGGTTTAAGGTTTAAGGTTTAGGGTTTAGGGCTTAGGCTTTAGGGGTTAGGGATTAGGGTTTCGGATTTAGGGTTTTGGGTATAGGGGGTTTTGTGTTTTGGGTTTTAGGGTTCAGGGTTTAGGGTTTAGGGTTTAGGGTTTAGCGTTTCGGGTTTAGGGTTTCAGGTTTGGGGTTAGGGTTTAGGGTTTAGCGTTTAGGGTTTTTAGGGTCTAGTGTTTAGGGTTTTGGGTTTAGGGTTTAGGGCATTGGGTTTAGGGTTTTAGTGTTTAGGATTTAGGGTTTAGGGTTTAGTGTTTCGGGCTTAGGGTTATAGGGTTTAGGGTTTAGGGTTTAGGGTTTTTAGGGTCTTTGGTTTAGTGTTTAGGGTTTATGGTTTAGGGTTTAGGATTTAGGGTTAGAGTTTACTGTTTAGGGTTTAGGTTTTACGGTTAAGTGTTTAGGATTTAGGGTTTAGGGTTTAGGGTATTAGGGTTTAGGGTTTTGGGTTTAGGGTCTCAAGTTTATGGTTTTCGGTTTGGGGTTAGGGTTTAGGGTTTAGGGTTTAGGGGTTTTAGGGTCTATGGTTTAGAGTTTAGGGTTTATGGTTTAGGGTTTAGCGTTAGGGTTTAGGGTTTAGTGTTTAGGGTTTTAGGTTTAGCCTTTTGGGTTTAGGGTTTCGAGTTTATGTGTTTAGGTTTTAGTGTTTGGGTTTAAGGTTTAGGGTTTAGGGTTTAGGGTTTAGGGCTTAGGGTTTAGGGGTTAGGGTTTAGGGTTTCGGATTTGGGGTTTTGCATTTAGGGTTTAGGGTTTCGGGTTTTTCATTTTACGGTTTAGGGTTTAGGGTTTGGGGTTCAGCGGTTCGGGTTTTGGGTTGCGGTTTAGGGCATAGGGTTTAGGGTTTTAGTGTTTAGGGTTTATGGGTTTGGGTTTTGGTCTGCGGATATAGAGTTTTGGATTTGGGGTTTATGGTTTAGGGTTTGGGGTTTTAGGGTTTAGGGTTTACGGTTTACGGTTTAAGGTTTAGGGTTACAGGTTTGGGGCTAGGGTTTAGGGTTTAGTGTTTAGGGTTTTTAGGCACTGGGGTTTAGGGTTTAGGATTTAGGGCATAGGGTTTAGGGTTTAGGGTTTTAGTGTTTAGGATTTAAGGTTTAGGGTTTAGGGTATTACGGTTTAGGGTTTTGGGTTTAGGGTCTCAAGTTTAGGGTTTTCAGTTTGGGGTTAGGGTTTAGGGTTTAGGGGTTTTAGGGTCTATGGTTTAGAGTTTAGGGTTTAGGGTTTAGGGTTTAGCGTTGGGGCTTCGGGTTTAGTTTTTAGGGTTTTGGGTTTAGCCTTTAGGGTTTAAGGTTGAGGGTTTAGGTGTTTAGGTTTTAGTGTTTAGGTTTAAGATTTAGGGTTTAGGGTTTAGGGCTTAGGGTTTAGGGGTTAGGGTTTAGGGTTTCGAATTTAGAGTTTTGCATTTAGGGTTTAGGGTTTTAGGGTTTAGGGTTTAGGGTTTGGGGTTCAGCGTTTTGGGTTTTGGGTTTCGGGTTTTGGGTTAGGGTTTAGTGTTTAGTGTTTAGCATTTAGGGTTTTTGGGGTCTAGGGTTTAGGGTTTAGGTTTTAGGGCATAAGGTTTAGGGTTTTAGTGTTTAGGGTTTAGGGTTAGGGTTTAGGACTGCGGATTTAGGGTTTTGGATTTGGGGTTTAGGGTTTAGTGTTTTGGCTTTTAGGGTTTAGGGTTTCGGGTTTAAGGTTTAGGGTTTAGGGTTTACGGTTTAGGGTTTAGTGTTTAGGGTTACAGGTTTGGGGCTAGGGTTTACGGTTTAGCGTTTAGGGTTTTTAGGCTCTAGGGTTTAGGGTTTAGGGTTTAGGGCATAGAGTTTAGGGTTTTAAGGTTTAGGATTTTGGGTTTAGGGTATTAGGGTTTTGGGTTTTGGGTTTTGGGTCTCAAGTTTAGGGTTTTCGGTTTGGGGTTAGGGTTTAGGGTTTAGGGTTTAGGGGTTTTAGGGTCTATGGTTTAGAGTTTAGGGTTTAGGGTTTAGGGTTTAGCGTTAGGGTTTAGGGTTTAGTGTTTAGGGTTTTGGGTTTAGCCTTTAGTGTTTAGGGTTTAGGGTTTAGGTGTTTAGGTTTTAGTGTTTAGGTTTAAGGTTTAGGGTTTAAGGTTTAGGGCTTAGGGTTTAGGGGTTTGGGTTTAGGGTTTCGGATTTAGGATTTTGCATTTAGGGTTTAGGGTTTAGGGTTTAGGGTTTAGGGTTTAGTGTTTGGGGTTCAGCTTTTTGGGTTTTGGGTTTCGGGTTTCGGGTTATGGTTTAGGGTTTTTGGGGTCTAGGGTTTAGGGTTTAGGGTATAGGGTTTAGGGCATAGGGTTTAGTGTTTCAGTGTTTCGGGTTTAGGGGTTAGGGTTTAGGGCTGCGGATTTAGGGTTTTGGATTTCGGGTTTAGGGTTTTGGGTTTTGGGTTTTAGGGTTTAGGGTTTACGGTTTAGGGTTTAGGGTTTAGGGTTTAGGGTTACGGGTTTGGGGCTAGGGTTTGGGGTTTAGCGTTTATGGTTTTTAGGCTCTAGGGTTTAGGGTTTAGGGTTTAGGGCATAGGGTTTAGGGTTTTAGTGTTTAGGATTTGGGGTTTAGGGTTTAGTGTTTAGAGTTTTGGGTTTAGGGTTCAAGGTTTAGGGTTTAGGGCTTGGGGCTTAAGGTTTAGGGGTTAGGGTTTAGGGTTTTAGATTTAGGGTTTTGGATTGAGGGTTTATGGTTTTGGGTTTTGGGTTTTTAGGTTTAGGATTTTGGCTATAGGGTTTAGGGTTTTGGATTTAGAGTTTTGGGTTTTGGGTTTTGGGTTTTAGGGTTTAAGTGTTTAGGCTTTAGCTTTGGCTTTAGGCATTTTCGGCTTTAAAATCAATGTTCTAGTAAGTTTAGGGTTTGAGGGGTGAGAGTTTCTGGTTTTCGGTTTAGGGTTTTGGGTTTAGGGGTTAAGGTTTAGGGTTTATGTTTATAAATTAGGGTTTGGGGGTTAGGGTTTAGGGTTTCAGATTTTGGGTTTTGGATTTTGGGATTAGTGTTTAGGGTTTTAAGTTTTAGGGTTTAGGGTTTAGGGTTAGGATTTAGGGTTTAAGGTTTAGCGATTCGGGTTTTGGGTTTTGGGTTTGGCATTTTAAGGGGTTGGGTTTCTTCTTTTACGGTTTTAAGGGTTTAGTGTTTTACTGTTTTATGTGTTTGTATTTGTTTCTATGTTTATTTTTTCTGGTTTTAGGGTTTTTTCTGGGTCAGGGTTTAGTGGTTTAGTAGGGTTTAGTTTAGGCGTTTTTAAAGGGTTTTAGTGTTATGTTTCGGTTAGGTTTTATGTCTTAACGATTTAGGGTTTAGGGTTAAGTACTAGGAGTTAGGGTTTAGGTTAAGGTTTATATAGGGTTTAGGTTGTGGTTTATGGTGTCACGTTTAGGGTTTTTGGTTTGGTGTTAGGGTTAAGGTTTTTTGGGTTTAGGGGTTTTATGGTCGTATGTCGTTAAGAGTTTAGGGTTAGGGTTTTAAGTGGTTTAGCGTTTAAAGTAGGTTTGAAGGTTTAGGGTTTAGGGTTAACATGTTTATTTTTAGTGGTTCAGGTTTTAAGGGTTAAGGGTTTTGGTGTTTAGGGTTTTGATGTAGGGTTTTAGTGTTTATTGGTTTTGGATTTAGTTTTAGAGTTTAGGATTTATATTTTAGGTGTTAAGTGGGTTTGCGATGGGTTTAGGGGTTTTTGGGTTTATAGGTTATGGTTTCTGGTTTTTTGGTTAGGGTTTAGGTTAACGTTTTGGGTTATCTAAGGTGTCTAGGGTTTAGGGTTTAGGGTTTAGGGTTTAGGGTTTAGGTGTTTAGGATTTTTGGTTAGGTTTTAGGGTATTAGGGGTTTAGTGTTTTGTGCTTAGGGTTTAGTGTTTAGGTTTTAGGTTAATGGTTTTAGGGTATTTGGTTGGTTAAGGTCAGGGGTTCCGGTTCCGGTTTATTGGGGTTGGTGTTTCGTACTAGGGTTTCGGCGT
>NW_026651748.1:0-37714 GCF_029873635.1 Malania oleifera | reverse complement strand
AGCCCCTTTAACGGAGACACGAAACCCTAAACCCTAAACCCTAAAACCTAAACACCTAAACCCTAACTCTAAACCCTAAACCCTAAACACTAAACGCTAAACCCTAAACGCTAGACCCTAAAAACCCGAAACCCTAAACCCTACACGCTAAAACCTAAACACTAAAACCTAAACACCTAAACCCTAAACCCTAAACCCTAAACCTTAAATCCTAAACCTTAAAACCAAAATCCTAAACCCTAAACCCTAAACCCTAAAGACAAAACCCTAAACCCTAAATCCCTAAACCCTAGACCCTAAAAACCCTAAACCCTAAATCATAAACCCTAACCCCAAAACCTAACCCCAAACACGAAACCATAAACCCTAAACCCAAAACCCTACACCTAAACCCTGAACCTTAAACCCTAAAACTAACCCTAGACCTTAAAACCATAAACCCTAAAACTAACCCCAAACCCAAAACCCTAAACCCTAAACCTTAAACACTAAACTCGAAACCCAAACCCTAAACCCTAAACCCTAAACCCTAGACCCTAAAAACCCTAAACCCTAAACCGTAAACCCCAACCCCAAACCCTAACCCCAAACCGTAAACCCTAAATCCGAAACCCAAAACCCAAAACCCTATAACCCCAAACACTAAACCCTAATCCCTAAAACCTAAACCCTAAGCTCTAAACCATAAACCATAAACCTTAAACGCAAAACCCAAAACCTAAAACCCAAAACCCTATAACCGTAAACCCCAAACCCTAAGCCATAAACACAAAACCATAAACCCTAAAACCCTAAACCCAATGCCCTAAACCCTAAATCCTAAAGTTTAAACCCTATACCCAAAACACAAAACCCTAAACCCTAAACCCTAAATACTAAACACTAAACCCTAAACCCAAAACCCTAAAACCTTAAACCCTAAACCTTAAATCAGAAACCCTAAACCCTAAACACTAAACACTAAGCCAGAAACCCAAAACTCTAAACCTTAAACCCTAAACCCTAAACCATAAAAACTAAACACTAGACCCTAAACCCTAAACCAAAACCCCTAAACCCAAATCAGAAAACCCTAAACCCTAAACCCTAAACCCTCCCTAAACCCTAGACCCTAAGAACCTTAAACCCTAAACACTAAACCCTAACCCCACACCCTAACGCAAAACCCTAAAACCCAAACCCCGAAACACTAAACCCTAAACCCGCAACCTTAAACCCGAAACGAAACCCTAAACCTTCCTAGTCCATAAACCCTATAACCTTAAAGCCGAAGCACTAAACGCTAAACCCTAAACTGAAAACTCTAACACTAAACCCTAACCCACACTAAACCCTAACCCCAAACCCTAAGCCCCAAACCCGAAACCCTAAAACCTAAACCCTAAACCCTAAACCCTAAACCTTAAACTCTAAACCTTAAACCCTAAACCTAAAACCCTATACTGCAAACCCTAAACCCCAAAACCCTAAACCTTGATCCGTAAACCTGAAACCCAAAACCAAAAACCGACAAAACCCAAACCCCAAACCCTAAACCCTAAACGCAAAACCATATACCCTAAACCCTATAATCCAAATCCCAAAAAACCCAAAACCCTAATCCCTAAACCCTAAACCCTAAACCTTAAACCTTAAACCCTAAATCAAAACCTTAAACCCCAAGCCCTAACCCCTAAATACTAAACACTAAACCCTAAACCCTAAACTTTAAAACCTAAACACCTAAACACCAAACCCTAAACCGTAAACCTTAAACCCTAAACCCTAAACCCTAAAAATCATAAACTCTAAACCCTAACCCCAAACCCTAAACACTAAATCTAAACCATAAACCCTAAACCATATAACCCTAAACCCTAAACCCTAAACCCTAACCCATAACCCTAATCCAAAACCCTAAACCCTAAACCGTATAACCCTAAACCCTAAACATGAAATCCTAACCCTACATCATAAACCTTAAACCCTAAACCTTAAACACTAAACCCTAGACCCTAAACCCAAAACCCCCCTAAATACCAAACACTAAACCCTAAACAATAAACCCTAAACCAAAAAACGTTAAACCCTAAACACTAAAACCAAAACCCTAAACCCTAAATCCTAAACCCTAAACCCTAAACCATAAAACCTAAAATATAAAACTTAAACCCCTACACCCTAAGCCCTAAACCCTAAACCCTAAACCCTAAACCTTAGACCCTAAAAACCCTAAACCCTAAACCATAAATCCTAACCTCAAACCCTAACCCCAAACCTGAAACCCTAAATCCTAAACCCAAAACCCTACACCTAAACCCTAAACCCTAAACCCTAAACCATAAAACCCTAAAACTAACCCTAAACCCTAAACCCTAAATCCTAAATCGTAAAATCTAAATACCTCAACCCAAAGCCTCAAAGCCAAAACCCAAAACCCAAAACCCAAAACCCTAAACCCTAAACCCTAACCCTAAAAACACTAAACACAAAACCCTAAACCCCGATCCCAAACCCTAATCCCAAACTCTAAACCCTAAACCCGAAACCCTAAACCCTAAACCCTAAACCCTATAACCCTAAACCCTAAACCCTAAACCATAATCCCTAAACCCTAAGCCGTAAAACGCTAAACGCTAAACCCAAAACCTTAAAACCAAAACCCAAAACCCTAAAACGTAAACCATAAAACTTAAACACCTACACCCTAAACCCTAAACCCTAAACCCTAAACCTTAAACCCTAAACCCTAAACCCTAGACACTAAAAACCCTAAAACCTAAACTATAAACCCTAACCCCAAACCCTAACCCAAAACTAGAAACCCTAAACCCTAAACCTTAAACCCTAAACCACAAACCCTAAACCCTAAAACCCTAAACCCTAAAACTAACCTTAAACCCTAAACCCTAAATCCTAAACCCAAAAACCTAAATACCTAAACCCAATACCCCAAAACCCTAAACCCAAAACCATAAACCCTAAACGCTAAACCCTGAACCCAAACCCCAAACCCTAAACCCTAAAACCTAAACCCTAAACCCTAGACCCTAAAAACCCTAAACCCTAAACCCCAACCCCAAACCCTAATCCCAAGCCCTAAACCCTAAACCAGAAACCCTAAACCGAAAACCCTATAACCCTATAACCCTAAACCCTAAACCCTAAACCCTAAACCCTAATCCCTAAACCCTAAACCCTAAGCTCTAAACCATAATCCCAGAACCTTAAACCCTAAACCCTAAACTCTATAACCCTAAACCCTAAACCCTAAACCCTAAGCCCTAAAAAAAAAAATCCTAAACCCAAAAAACCTAAACCCTATGCTCGAAACACTAAATCCTAAACCTTAAACCCTAAACCCAAAACACTAAACCCTAAACCCTAAACCCAAAATACTAAATCCTAAACACTACACCCAAAACCCTAAAACCCTAAACCCTAAACCCTAAACCAGAAACCTTAAACCCTAAACCTCAAACTTTAAACCCTAGACCCAATAACCCTAAACCCGAAACCCTAAACCCTAAACCCTAAGCCCGAAACCCTAAACTCTAAACCATAAACCTTAAACTCAAAACCATAAATGCTAAACCCTAAACCATCAATACTAAATACTAAACCCTAAGCTCTAAATCTTAATCCCAAAACACTAAGCCGAAAACCCTAAACCCTCAACCCCAAACCCTAAACCCTAAATAGTAAACCCTAAACCCTAATCCCTAAGAACCCTAGACCCTAAATGCTAAATCCTAGTCCCACACCCTAACCGCAAACCCTAAACCCTAAACCTAAAACCCTAAACCCTAAACCCGAAAACCTAAACCCGAAACCCTAAACACTAAACCCTATAACCTTAAACCTGAACCCCTAGTCCGTAAACCCTATAACACTAAACCCGAAACACTAAACCCTAAACCTTAAACCCAAAACCCTAACCCCAAACCCTAACGTCAAACCCTAAGCCCTAAACCAGAAACCCTAAACCCTAAACCCTAAACCTTAAATCCTAAACCCAAAACCCTAAACAATAAACCCTAAACCCTAAACCCTAAATACTAAACACTAAACTTTAAACCCTAAACCCTAGACACTAAAAACCCTAAACCCCAACCCCAAACCCTAACCCCAAAGTGTAAACCCTAAACCCGAAACACTAAACCCTAAACCCTATAACCCTAAACCCAAAACCATAATCCCTAAACCCTAAACCCTAAGCTTGAAACAATAAACCCTAAACTGCAAACCCTAAACCCAAAACCCAAAACCCTAAATCCTATAACTGTAAACCCTAAACTCTAAGCCCTAAATGCAAAAACCGTAAACCCTATGCGCTAAACCCTAAATCCTAAACCTTAAACCCTAAACCCAAAATCCTAAACCCTAAGCCCAAAATACTAAACCCTAAACCCTAAACCCAAAACCCTAAAACCATAAACCCTAAACCCTAAACCAGAAACCTTGAACCCTAAACCCCAAACCCTAAACCCTAGACTTAATAACCCTAAACCCTAAACCCTAAACGCTAAACCCTAAGCCCGAAACCCTAAACTCTAAATCTTAAACCCTAAACCTAAAACCATAAACCCTAAACCCTAAACCATAAATACTAAACACTAAACCCTAAACCGTAAACCCTAATCCCTAAACCCTAAGCCTAAAACCCTAAACCCTAAACCCTAAACCCTAATCCTTAAACCGTAAGCCCAAAACCCTAAAACCCAAAACCCTAAACCTTATACCCTAAATCCAAAACCCTAAACCCTAAACCCTAAGCCTTAAACCATACACACTAAACCCAAAACCCAAAACCCTAAAGAGTAAACTCTAAACCCTAATCCCTAAACCATAGACCCTAAGAACCCAAAACCCACAACCCTAAACCCTAGCCCCACACGCTAACCACAAAGCCTAAACCCTAAAACCCAAAACCCAAAACCCGAAACCCTAAACCAAAAATCGTAAACCCTAAACCCTATAACCCTAAATCCAAAACCCTACTTCCTAAACCCTATAACACTAAACATGAAACACTACTTCCTAAACCCTATAACCCTAAACCTGAAACACTAAACACTAAACACTAAACCATAAACCCGACACCCTAACCCCAAACCCTAACCCTAAACCCTAAACCCAAAACCTGAAACCCTAAGCCCTAAAAGCTAAACCGTAAACCTTAAACCCTAAACCCAAAACCCAAAACCCTAAATACTAAAGACTAAACTTTAAAACCTAAATCCTAAACCCTAAATCCAACCCTAAAGCATAAACCTTAAACCCTAAAACCTAAACCCTAAAACCTAAACACCTAAACCCTAAACCCGAAACCCTAAGCCCTAAACGCTAAACCGTAAACCTTAAACCCTAAACCTAAAACCTAAAACCCTAAATACTAAAGACTAAACTTTAAACCCTAAATCCTAAACCCTGAATCCAACCCTAAAGCATAAACCTTAAACCCTAAAACCTAAAAACCTAAACCCTAAACCTTATACCCTAAACCCAAACACAAAAACCCAAAACACTAAACCTTAAACCCAAAGCCATAAACCCTAAACCTTAAACCCAAAACCCAAAACCCTAAAGCATAAACGCTAAACCCTAAACCCTAAACCTTAAAATTTAAATCCTAAAACCTAAACACCTAAACCCTAAACCCAAAACCCAAAACCCTAAACCCAAACCCTAAACCCTAAACCCTAAAACCTAGACCCTAAAAACCCTAAACCCTAAACCCCAAACCCCTAACCCCAAACCCTAACCCCAAACCTTAAACCCTAAACCTTAAACCCTAAACTATAAACCAATAACCCTAAACCCTAAATCCTAAATACTAAATACTAAACTCTAAACCCTAAACCCTAAAACCCTAAATCCTAAACCCTAAATCCTAAATCTTAAACCCTAAACCCTAAACCCTAAACCCTAAGTCCTAAACCCTAAACCCTAAACCTTAAACCCTAAACCCAAAACCCTAACCCTAAACCCTAAACCCTAAATACTAAATCGTAAACCCTAATCCCTAAACCCTAGACCCTAAAAATCCTAGACCCTAAAAACGCTGAACCCTAAACCCTAAACCCTAACCCCAAAACCTAACCCCAAGGCCTAAATCCTAAACCCGAAACCCTAAACCCTAAACCCTAAACTCGAAACCCTAAAACCTAAACCCTATAACCCTAAACCCTAAACCCTAAACCATAAGCCCTAAACCCTAAGCCCTAAGCACTAAACTGTAAACCTTAAACCCTAAACCCAAAACCCTAAACTTTAAACCCTAAACCCTAAAGACTAAACCCTAAACCTTAATCCCCTAAACCCTAAATCCTAAACCCTAAACCCTAAAATCGGAAAATGCTAAACCCAAACCCCAAACCCTAAACCCTAAACCCTAAACCCTAAACCCATAACCCTAAACCCTTAATAGTATAACCCTAAAACCAAAACCCAAACCCTAAACCCTAAACCCGAAACCCTATAACCGTATATCTTAAACCCTAAACCTTAATCCCTACAACCATAAACCCTATAACTGTAAACCCTAAACCCTAAAAAATAAAAACCTAAACCCTAAACCCTAAAACCCAAACCCAAAACCCAAAAGCCAAAACCCTAAAAGTTGAACACTAAACAGTAAACCCTAAACCCTAAACCCTACAACCCCAAACCCTAAACCCTAAACCCCAAACCGTAAACCCTAAAACCTAAACACCTAAACCCAAAACCCAAAACCCTAAACCCAAAACCCTAAACACTAAACCCTAAACCCTAACCCTAAACTCCAAACGCTAAACCCTAAACCCTCCATAAACCCCAGATGCAAAAAACTCTAAACCCGAAGCCCTAACCCTAAACCCTAACCCCAAAACCTAAACCCAAAACCCAAAACCCAAAACCCTATAACCCTAAACCCTAAACCCTAATCCCTAAACTCTAAACCCTGAACCCAAAAAACCAACACACCAAACCCTAGGCCCTAGACCATAAACCCTAAACACAAAACCCTAAATCCAAAACCCTAAACCCTCAATCCTAAACCCTAACCCTAAATGGCTGAACCCCAAACCCTAAACGATAAATGGTAAACACTAATCCCTAAAAACTAAACCCTAAACCCTAACCCTAAACCCTAAACCCTAAACCCGAAACTCTAAACCCTAATCACTATACCCTAAACCCAAAACTCTAAACCCTATACCCAAAACCCTACACCCTATACCCTGAAATTTAAATCGTAAAACCTAAATACCTAACCCCTAAACCCTAAACCCTAAATAATAAACCCTAAACCCTAAAGCCCAAACCCTACACATTAAAGCCTAAACCCTAAACCCCAACCCTAAACCCTAAACCATAGGCTCAAAACCCTAAACCCTAGACCCTAAAAACCCTAAACCCCAAACTCTAAACCCTAATCACTCTACCCTAAACCCAAAACCCAAAACCCTAAACCCTATACCTTAAAATTTAAATCCTAAAACCTAAACACATAAACCCTAAACCCAAAAACCAAAACCCAAAACCCAAAACCCAAAACCCTAAACCCAAACGCTAAACCCTAAACCTTAAAACCTAGACCCTAAAAACCCTAAACCCTAAACCCCAAACCCTAACCCCAAACCCTAACCCCAAACCTTAAACCCTAAACCTTAAACCCTTAACCATAAACCCTATAACCCTAAACCCTAAATCTTAAATCCTAAATACTAAAAACTAAACCCCAAACACTAAACCCTAAACCCTAAACCCTAAACCAGAAAACATAAACCCTTAACACTAAGCCCGAAACCCTAAACTCTAAACATTAAACCACAAACCCAAAACCATAAACCTTAAACCCTAAACCATAAATACTAAACACTAAACCGTAAACCCTAAACCCAAATCCCTAAACCTAAAGCCCAAAACCCAAAACCCAAAACCCTAAACCCTAAACCCTAAATAGTAAACCCTAAACCTTAATCCCTAAACCCTAGACCCTAAGAACCATAAACCCTAGACCCTAAACCCTAGCCCCACACCCTAACGCCAAACACTAAACCCAAACCTCGAAAACCTAAACCCTAAACCCGAAACCCTAAACCCGAAACACTAAACCCAAAACCCTATAACTCTAAACCCTACAACCCAAAACCCTAACACTAAACCCTAACCCCAAACCCTAAGGCCCAAACCCGTAACCATAAAACCTAAACCCTAAACCGTATAGCCTAAACCCAATACCTAATACCGTAAACCCTAAACCCTCAAACCCTAAACCTTGAACCGTATAACCCGAAACCCAAAACCCAAAACCCTAACATCGAAACCCTAAACCCTAAACCCTATAACTCTAAACCAAAAACACTAAATCTTAATCCCTAAACCCTAAACCCTAAACCCTAAACCCTAAACCTTAAACACTAAACCCAAAACCTTAAACCCCAAGCCCTGACCCCTAAATACTAAACACTAAACCCTAAACCCAAAAAACCCTAAACCCTAAACCTTAAACCCTAAAACCTAAACACCTAGGCACCAAACCCTAAACCTTAAACCCTAAACCCTAAATAACAAACACAAAATCCTAACCCTAAACCCTAAACCGTAAACCGTAAACCCTAAGCCCTAAACCCTAAAAACCATAAACCCTAAACCCAAACCCCAAAACCAAACCCCAAACCCTAAACACTAAATCTAAACCATAAACCCTAAACCGTATAACCCTAAACCCCAAACCCTAAACCCTAAACCCTAACCTATAACCCTAACGCAAAACGCTAAACCTTAAACACTAAACCCAAGACCCTAAACCCAAAACACCCCTAAATACTAAACACTATACCCTAAACCCAAAACCATAAACCCAAAACCTAAATCCTAAATCCTAAACCCTAAACCCTAAACCCTAAACCCTAAACCCTAAAAATTAAACACCTACAGCCTAAACCCTAAACCCTAAACACTAAACACTAAACCCTAGACCCTAAAGACAAAACCTTAAACCACGCCCTAAACCCTAAACCCTAGACCCTAAAAACCCTAAACCCTAAACCATAAACCCTAACCCCAAACTCGAAACCTTAAACGCGAAACACTACACCTAAACCCTAAACCCTAAACCCTAAACACAAAAACCCTAAAACAAACCCTAAACCCTAAATACCTAAACCCAAAACCTGAAACCCTAAACCCAAAACCTGAAACCCTAAACCCAAACCCTAAACTTTAACCCAAAACGTAAAAACCCTAAACCCTAGACACTAAAAACCCTAAACCCTAAACCCTAAACCCCGACCCCTAACCCTAATCCCAAACCCTAACCCCTAAACCCTAAACCCTATAACCCTAATCCCTAAACCCTAAACCGTAAAACGCTAAACCCTAAACCCTAAACCCTAAAACCAAAACCCTAAACCCTAAACCCTAAAACAAAAACCTTAAAACTTAAACACCTACACCCTAAACCCAAAACCCAAAACAAAAAACCTAAAACCCTAAACCCTAGACCCTAAAAGCACTAAACCTAAACCATAAACCCTAACCCTAAACCCGAGACCCTAACCCAAAACCCAAAATTCTAAACCCAAAACCCAAAACCCAAAATCCTAAACCCTACAACCTAAACCCTAAAACATAAACACCTACATCCTAAACCGAAAACCCTAAACCCTAAAACCAAAACCCTAAACCCTAAACCCAAAACCCAAAACCCTAAAACCTAAACCTTAAAACTTAAACACCTACACCCTAAACCCAAAACCCTAAACCCTAAACCCTAATTCCCTAAACCCTAAACCCTAAACCCTAACCCCAAACCCTAACCCTAAACCAGAAACCCTAAACCTTAAACCATAAACCCTAACCCCAAACCCTAACCCTAAACCCGAAACCCTAAACCCTAAACCTAAAACCCTAAACCCTAAACCCTAAACCCTAAAACCTAAACCTTAAAACTGAAACACCTACACCCTAAACCCTAAAACGCTAAACCCTAAACCCTAAACCCTAAACCCTAAACCCTAAAACCAAAACCCTAAACCCAAAACCCAAAATCCTAAAACCGAAACCTTAAAACTTAAACACCTACACCCTAAACCCTAACCCCCTAAACCCTAAACCCTACACCATAAAAACCCTAAACCCTAAACCATAAACCCTAACCCCAAACCCTCACCCTAAACCCGAAACCCTAAACCCTAAACCCAAAACCAAAAACCCTAAAACCTAAACCTTAAAACTTAAACACCTACACCCTAAGCCCTAAACCCTAAACCCTAAACCCCGACCCCCTAAACCCTAAACCCTAGACCCTAAAAACCCTAAACCTACACTATCTCCAAACCCTAACACTAAACCCTAAACCCTAAACCCAAAACCCTACACCTAAACCCTAAACCCTAAACCCTAAACCTTAAACCCTAAGCTCTAAACCCTAAACCTTAAATCCCTAAACCCTAAAACTAACCCTAAACCCTAAACCCTATATCCTAAACACAAAAAACTAAATACCTAAACCCAAAACCCCAAACCTTGAACCCAAAACCATAAACCCTAAACACTAAATGCTAAACCCAAACCCTAAACCCTAAACCCTAAACCCTAAAACCTAAACCCTAAACCCTAGACCTTAAAAACCCTAAACCCTAAATCCTAAACCCCAACCCCAAACCCTAATCCCAAGTCCTAAACCCTAAACCTGAAACCCTAAGCCCTAAACCCTAAACCCAAAAAACCTAAACCCTAAATCCTAAAGTTTAAACCTTAAACCCAAAACACTAAAACCTAAACCCTAAACCCAAAATAAAAAACCCTAAACTCAAAACCCTAAAACCCTAAACCCTAAACCCTATACCAGAAACCTTAAAACCTAAACCAAAAACCTTAAACCCTAGACCCAATAACCCTAAACCCTAGGCTCGAAACCGTAAACTCTAAACCTTAAACCCTAAACTCAAAACCATAAACGCTAAACCCTAAACCATAAATACTAAACACTAAACCCTAAACTCTAAACCCTAATCCCAAAACACTAGGCCGAAAACCTTAAACCCTAAACCTGAAACACTAAATCCTAAATAGTAAACCCTAAACCCTAAACCCTAGACCCTAAGAACCCTAAACCCTAAATGCTAAATCCTAGTCCCACACCCTAACCCAAACCCTAAACACAAAACCCGAAACCCTAAACACTAAACCCGAAAACGTAAACCCGAAACCGTAAACACTAAACCCTATAACCTGAAACCCTAGTCCCTAAACCCTATAACCCTAAACCCGAAACACTAAACCCTAAACGCTAAACCCAAAACCCTAACCCCAAACCCTAAGCCTTAAACCCGAAACCCTAAACCCTAAACCCTAAACCCAAAACCCAAAATTGTAAACCCCAAACCCTAAGTACTAAACACTAAACTTTAAACCCTAAACCCTAAACCCTAAACCCTAGACCCTAAAAACCCTAAACCCTAAACCCCAAACCCAAACCCTAACCCCAAACCGTAAACCCGAAACACTAAACCCTAAACCCTATAACCATAAACCCTAAACCTCAAACCCTAAACCCAAAACCCAACACCGTAAATCCTATAACCCTAAACCCTAAATCCTAAGCCATAAACACAAAACCCTAAACCCAAAAACCTTAAACCCTATGCCCTAAACCCTAAACCCTAAACCTTAAACCCTAAACCCAAAACCCTAAACCCTAAACCCTAAGCCCTAAATACTAAACCCTAAAACCTAAAGTCAAAACCCTAAATCCATAAACCCTAAACCCTAAACCCAAAGCCCTGAACCCTCAACCCCAAACCCTAAACCCTAGACCCAATAACCCTAAACCGTAAACCCTAAACGCTAAACCCTAAGCCCGAAACCCTAAAATCTAAACCTTGAAACCTAAACCCAAAACCATAAACCCTAAACCCTAAACCATAAATACTAAACACTAAACCCTAAACCCTCAACCCTAATCCCTAAACCCTAAGGCCAAAACCCTAAAACCCTAAACCCTAAACCCTAAACCCTAAATCCAAAACCCTAAACCCTACACCATAAACCCTAAGCCTTAAACCCTACACACTAAACCCAAAAGCCCAAACCGTAAACCCTAAAACCTAAATTGTAACCTCTAAACCCTAATCGCTAAACCGTAGACCCTAAGAACCCAAAACCCTAAACCTTAAACCCTAGCCCCACACCCTAACCCAACACCCTAAACCCTAAACCTGAAACCCTAAACCATAAACCCGAAACCCTAAACCAGAAACCCAAAACCCTGAACTCTAAACCCTATAACCGTAAACCCGAAACCCAACTTCCTAAACCTTATAACCCTAAACCCGAAACACTAAACATTAAACCCTAAACCCAAAATCTTAACCCCAAACCCTAACCCTAACCCTAAACCCAAAACCCAAAACCCAAAACCCTAAGCCCTAAACCCAAAACCCTAAACCTTAAACCCTAAACCCCAAACCCAAAACCCTAAATACTAAAGACTAAACATTAAACCCTAAATCCTAAACCCTAAATCCAACCCTAAAGCATAAACCTTAAATCCTAAAACCTAAACCCTAAAACCTAAACACCTAAACCCTAAACCCAAAACCCTATACCCTAAACCCTAAAGCAAAAACCCAAAATACAAAACCTTAAACCCTAAGCCATAAACCCTAAACCTTAAACCCTAAACCCTAAACCCTAAACCCTAAACCTTAAAATTTAAATCCTAAAACCTAAATACCTAAACCCTAAACCCTAAACCCTAAACCCTAAACCCAAAACCATAAAAACTAAACCCTAAACCCTAAACCCGAACCCTAAAATCTAAACCCTAAAACCTAGACCATAAAAACGCTAAACCTTAAGCCCCAAACCCTAACCCCAAACCCTTACGCCAAAACTTAAACTCTAAACCTTAAACCCTAAACCATAAACCCTATAACCCTAAACCCTAAATCCTAAATGCTAAAAACTGAACTCTAAACCCTAAACCCTAAACCCTGAAACCCTAAACCCTAAACCCTAAATCTTAAACCCTACACCCTAAACCATAAACCCTAAGCCCAAAACCAAAAACCCTAAACCATAAACTCTAAACTCAAAACCCAAAACCCAAAACCCTTAACCCTAAAAACTAAACCTAAACACTAATCCCTAAAACCTAGACCCTAAAAATCCTAGACCCTAAAAACGCTTAACCCTAAACCCTAAACCCTAACCCCAAAACCTAACCCCAAAGCCTGAATCCTAAACCTAAAACCCTAAAACCTAAACCTGAAACCCTAAAGCCTAAATCCTATAACCCTGAACCCTAAGCCGTAAACCATAAGCCCTAAACCCTAAGCCCTAAGCACTAAACCGTAAACCTTAAACCCTAAACCCAAAACCCTAAACTTTAAACCCTAAACCCTAAAGACTAAACCCTAAACCCTAACCCCCTAAACTCTAAACCCTAAACCCTAAAAACCCAAAACGCTAAACCCAAGCCCCAAATCCTAACCCCAAACCCTAAACACCAAACCCTAAACCCTAAAACCTAAACACCTAGTCCCTAAACCCTAAATCATAAACCCAAAACCCAAAACCCTAAACACTAAACCTGAAACCCTAACCCTAAACTCGAAACGCTAAACATTAAACCCTCCGTAAACCCCAGATGCAAAAAACTCTAAACCATGAAGCGCAAACTCTAACCCTAAACCCTAACCCCAAACCCAAAACCCGAAAACCTAACAAAAAACCCAAAACACTAAACCCTAAGCCCTAAACCCAAAACCCTAAACCGTAAACCCTAAATCCAAAACCCTAAACCCAAACCCCAAACCCTAACCCCAAACCCGAAACCGTAAACCCGAAACCTTAAACCCTAAACAGTATAACCCAAAACCCTAAATCCTAAACCCTAAACCCTAACCCCAAAAACTAACCCCGAACCTTAAACCCTTAACCTGAAACCCTAAGCCCTAAACCCTATAACCCTAAACCACAAACCCAACAACCGTCAGCCCCAAACCCTAAAACTTAAACACGTAAACCCAAAACCCAAAACCATAACCTTAAACCCTAAATGTTAAACACTAAACCCTAAATCATAAACCCTTAAACCCTGAACCCTAAACCCAAAACCCTGAAACCTAGAAGCCTTAACCCTAAACCCCAAACCCTAAACCCTAAAACCTAAACACCTAGTCCCTAAACCCTAAACCCTAAAAACTAAACCCGAAACCCTAACGCAAAACTCCAAACTATAAACATTAAACCATCCCTAAACCCCAAATGCAAAAAACTCTAAACCCTAAACCCGAAACCCTAACACCAAACCCCAAACCCTAAAACCGAAACCCTAAACCTTAAACCCTATAACCCTAAACCATAAACGCTAAACCCTAATCCCTAAACCCTAAAACCTAATCAAAAAACCCAAAAAACTAAACCCTAAGCCCTAAACACTAAACCCTAAACCCTAAATCCAAAACCCTAAACCCAAAACCCTAAACCCTAACCCTAAACCCTAAAACCTAAACCCTAAACTCTAAACCCTAATCCCAAAACCCTAAACACTATACCCTAAACCCTAAACCGTATGCCCTAAAATTTAAATAGTAAAACCTAAACGCCTAACCCCGAAATCCTAAACCATAAACCCTAAACCCTAAACCCTAAACCTTACATACTAAACCCTAAACCCTAAACCCTACACACTAAACCCTAAACCCTAAACCCTAAACCCTAACCCCAAACCCTAAACCCCAAACCCAAAACCCTAAGCTCAAAAACCTAAACTCTAGACCATAAAAACGTTAAACCCTAAACCCCAAACCCTAATCCCAAACCCTAACCCCTAAACCCGAGACCCTAAACACTAAACGCTATAACCCTAAACCCTAAATACTAAACACTAAACCCTAAACCCTAAACCTTAAACCATAAACCCTAAACCCTAAAACCGAAACAATAGACCCTAAAACCCTAATTCAAAAACCCTAAACCCTAAACCCTAAAACCTAAAATTGTAAACTCTAAACCCCAAACCCTAAACCCTAAAACCATAAACCTTAAAACCTAAACACCCAACACTAAACCCAAGAACCTAAAATTGTAAACCCTAAACCCTAAACCCCAAACCCCAAACCCTAAACCCTAAACCCCAAAATCCTAAACCCTAAAACCTAAACCGTAAACCCAAAACCCAAAACCCTAAATCCTAACACAAAAACCTAAACCCTAAAACCTAAAATCGTAAACCCTAAACCCTAAACCCAAAACCCAAAACCCCAAACCCTAAACCCTAAACCCTAAAACCCTAAACCCTAAACCCTAAACCCAAAATCCAAAATCCTAAACCCTAAACCCTAAACCCTAAACCCAAAAACCTAAACCCTAAACCCAAAACCATAAACCCTTAACCCTAAACCCAAAACCCGAAACCCTAAACACTAAACCCCAAACCCTAGCCCTAAACCCAAAACCCAAAACCCTAAACCCTAAACCGTAGACCGTAAAAACCCTAAAACCTAAACACTAAACGCTAACCCCAAACCCTAAACACGAGACCCTAAACCCTAAACGCTATAAACCTAAACCCTAAACCCTAAACACTAAACACTAAACCCCAAACCTCAAACCCTAAACAATGAACCCTAAAACCCTCAACCCTAAATCCTAAATCAAAAAAACAATGAACCCTAAAACCCTAAATCCTAAATCAAAAACCTTAAACCCTAAACTCTAAACCCTAAACCCTAAACCCTAAAACCTAAACCCCTAAACCCTAAACACTCGACCCTAAACCCCAAACACTAGACCATAAAAACCCAAAACCCAAAACCCAAAACCCTAAAACATAAACACCAAAACCCTAAACCCTAAACCCTAAACCCTCAACCCTAAAATGCCAAACCATAAACCCTAAATTCCAAACCCTAAATCTTAAACACCTACACCCTAAACCCTAAAAACTAAACCCTAAAGACAAAACCCAAAACCCTAACCCCCTAAACCCTAAACCCTAGACACTAAAAACCCTAAACCCAAAACCATAAATCGTAACCCCAAACCCGAAACCCTAAACCGTAAACCCGAAACCCTACACCTAAACGCTAAACCCTACACCCTAAACCCTAAACCCTAAAACCCTAAACCCTAAAACTAACCCAAAACCCTAAACCCTAAATCCAAAACCCAAAAACTTAAACACCTAATCCCAAAACCCCGAACCCTAAACCCAAAACCCTAAACCTTAAACACTAGATTCTAAACCAAAAACCTAAACCCTAATCCTTGAACTCTAAACCCTAAACCGTAGACCCTAAAAACCCTAAATTCTAAACCTTGAACCCTAACCCCAAACCCTAACCCCAAAACCCTAAACCCTAAACCCGAAATCCTAAACCCTAAACCCTATAACCCTAAACCCTAAACCCTAATCCCTAAACCCTAAACCCTAAGTCCTACACCATAAACCCTAAACCTTAAACCCTAAACCCAAAACATAAAACCCTAAACCCTAAACCCTAAGCCCTAAACCTAAAACCCTAGCCCAATGCCCTAAACACTAAATTCTAAAGCTTAAAACGCTATACCCAAAACACTAAACCCTAAACCCTAAACCCTAGACCTTAAAAACCCTAAACCCTAGACCCTAGACCCTAAAAACCCTAAACACTAAACCCCAAACCCTGAACCGTATACCTAAAACCCTAAACCCTAAACCCGAAACCCTAAACCCTAAACCTTATAACCCTAAACCCTAAACCCTAAACCCTAAACCCTAAACTCTAAACCCTCAACCCTAAGCCCTAAACCCTAAACCCTAAACCTTAAACCCTAAACTCAAAACGCTAAATCGTAAACCCTAAACCCTGAATCCTAAACCCTAAACCCTAAACCTTGAAACCTAAAACCATCAACCCTAAACCCAAGACCCCAAACCCCAAACCCTAAACCCAAAACCCTAAACGCTATAACCCTAAATCCTAAATCCTAAACCCTAAACACAAAACCCAAAACCCAAAAACCCTAAACCCTATGCTCTAAACCCTAAATTCTAAACCCCAAACCCTAAACCCAAAACTCTAAAACCCAAACCCTAAACCCAAAATTAACCCTAAACCCCAAACCGTAAACCCTAGACCCAATAACCCTAAACCCTAAATCCTAAACCCTAAGCCCGAAACCCTAAACTCTAAACCTTAAACCGTAAACCCAAAACCATAAACCCAAAACCCTAAACCCTAAACATTAATTACTAAACTAAACCCTAAACCCTAAACCCTAAGCCCAAAACCCTAAAACCTTGAACCCTAAACCCTAAACCCTAAATCAAAAACCCTAAACCCTAAACCCTAAGCCTTAAATCCTACACCCTAAACCCAAAACCTAAAACCCAAAACCCTAAATAGTAAACTCTAAACCCTAATCCCAAACCCTAACCCCAAACCTTAAACCCTATAACCCTAAACCCTAAACGCTAAACCTTAATCCCTAAACCCTAAAAACTAACCCAAGAACGCAGAACACTAAACCCTAAGCCCTAAACCCTAAACCCTAAACTATAAACCACAAACCCTAAATCCAAAACCCAAGCCCAAAACCCAAAACCGAAGCCCCAAACCCTAAAACCTAAAACCCAAAACCTAAACGCCTACACGCCAAACCATATCGATAAACGCTAAACACTAATCCCTAAACACTAAACCCTAAACCCTAAACCTTAAACCCCAAACCCAAAACCCTAAATGTTAAACACTAAACACTAAACCCTAAACCCTAAACCGTAAAATCCTGAACCCTAAACCCTAAACCCAAAAACCCAAAAGTCTAAATCCTAAACCCTAAACCCTAAAACCTAAACACCTAGTCCCTAAACCCTAAACCATAAACCCTAAGCCCTAAACCCTAAACACTAAACCCGAAACCCTAACCCTAAACTCCAAACGCTAAACATTAAACCCTCCCTAAACCCCAGATGCAAAAAACTCTAAACCCTAAACCTAAAACCCTAACCCGAAACCCTAACCCGAAACCCTAAACCCTAAACCCGAAACCCTAAACCTTAAACCCTATAACCCAAGACCCAAACGCTAAACCCTAATCCCTAAACCCGAAAACCTAACCCAAAAACCCAAAACACTAAACCTTAAGCCCTAAAACCAAAACCCTAAACCCTAAACCCTAAATCCAAAACCCTAAACCCTAACCCCAAACCCTAAATTGTAAACTCGAAACCCTAAACCGCAAACAGTATAACCCTAAGCCCAAAACCCTAAATCCTAAACCCTAAACTCTAACCCCAAAACCTAACCCCAAACCTTAAATCCTAAACCCGAAACACTAAGCCCTAAACCCTATAACCCTAAACCCTAAACCCTAAACAATAAACCCTACAACCGTAAACCCTATACCCTAAAACTTAAACACCTAAACCCAAAACCCAAAACCATAAACCCCAAACCCAAAACCATCAACCCTAAACCCTAAATGTGAAACATTAAACACAAAACCCTAAACCCTAAACCCTAAAACCCTGAACCCTAAACCCAAAACCCTAAAACCTAGAAGCCTCAACCCCAAACCCAAAACTCTAAAACCTAAACCCTAAAACCTAAACACCTAGTCCCTAAACCCTAAACTCTAAACCCTAAACCCTAAACACTAAACCCGAAACCCTAACCCAAAACTCCAAACGCAAAACATTAAACCCTCCCTAAACCCTAGATGCAAAAAACTCTAGACCCTAAACCTGAAACCCTAACCCGAAACCATAAACCCTAAACCCTATAACCCTAAACCCTAAATGCTAAACCCTAATCCCTAAACTCTAAAACCTAACCCAAAAACCCAAAAAACTAAACTCTAAGCCCTAAACCTTAAACCCTAAACCCTAAACCCTAAATCCAAAACCCTAAACCCAAAACCCAAAATCCTAACCCTAAACCCTAAAACCTAAAAGCCTAAACCCTAAAACGTAAACGATAAACACAAAACACTAATCCCTAAACACTAAACCCTAAACCCTAACCCTAAACCCTAAACCCTAAACTCTAAACCCTAATCCCTAATCCCTAAACCCTATACCCAAAACCGTAAACATTATACCCTAAACGCTAAACCGTATACCCTAAAATTTAAATCGTAAAACCTAAACACGTAACCCCTAAACCCTAAACCATAAACCATAAATCGTAAACCCTAAACCCTACACACTAAACCCTAAACCCTAAACCCTAACCCCAAACCCCAAACCCAAAACCCTAAGCTCAAAAACCTAAACCCTAGACCATAAAAATGCTAAACCCTAAACCCCAAACCCTAACCCCTATACCCGAGAGCCTAAACCCTAAACGCTATAACCCTAAACCATAAACCCTAAATACTAAACACTAAACCCTAAACCCTAAACCCTAAACCATAAACCCTAAACCCTAAAACCCTAAATCGAAAACCCTAAACCCTAAAGCCTAAGCCTTAAACCCTAAACCCAAAACCTTAAATGCTAAACCCTAAACCCTAAACCCTAAACCCTAAATACTAAACCCTAATCCCTAAACCCAAGACACTAAAAACCCTAAACGCTTACACAAAACCCTAACCCGAAACCCTGAAACCCTAAACCCTAAACTCGAAACCCTAAACCCTAAACCCTATAACCCTAAACCCTAAACCTTAAACCCTAAACCCTAAATCCTAAGCCCTAAACCCCAAAACCTAAACCTTAACCCTAAACCGTACACCCTAAAAGCTAAACCCCCAACCCTAAACCCTAAATCCTAAAATTGTAAACCCTAAACCCTAAACTCAAAACCCTAAACTATAAAACCCTAAACCCTAAAACCTAAACCCTAAACCAAAATATCTAAACCCTAAAACCTTAAATCGTAAACCCTAAACCCTAAACCCAAAACCGTAAACCCCAAACCCTAAATCCTAAAATCCTAAACCCTAAATCCAAAATCCTAAACCTTAAACCCTAAACCCCAAACCCTAAACCCAAAAACCTAACCCTAAAACCTAAACCCTAAAGCCTGAACCATAAACCCTTAACCCTAAACCCTAAACCCTAAACCCTAAACCCCAAACCCTAGCCCTAAACCCAAAACCCAAAACCCAAAATCCTAAACCCTAAACCGTAGACCTTAAAAACCCTAAACCCTAAACACTAAACCGTAACCCCAAACCCTAAACCCTAAACCCTAAATGCTATAAACCTAAACCCTAAATCATAAATACTAAACACTAAACCCTAAACCCTGAACCCGAAACAATAAACCCTAAAATCGTAAATCCGACTAAACTTTAATCCAGTATTAAGGTTTGATCTTTCAAGTTATTACTTTTCAAGAACCTCTCATCTCTTTACGTGTTTATCATTAGAAAGTGGTTTTGATCTTGAGTGTGTATTCACATATAAAAACTGATTTTGAAAAGATCATGTCTTGAGAAAAACTTGTTAGCGTGGTTGATTGATTTGTGATTCAAGAAGTATATAAACACACACACACACACACACACACACACACACACATATATATATATATATATATATTGTTCATAGGGTTTCTTATTGAAAAACCTACTTTGATTAAAATATTGGAACTTGAAAGAAGCTTTGTGATTTTGATTGAGTTTGTATTCAAGACAAAGATTTTGTTAACTAGTTCTTTTCAAATATACTTGTGCATCTTTACAAAGTGAATCAAGCACCCTAATATACTCCAAAGCATTTCAAATATTTCTTTACTTGGGAGTTTTTAATAAAAAGGGTTTTGTGTGTTGAAGCATATCGTATATAAAACGATTGTATCGTTTTCAAACATTCACGAGCTTCAAGTTATATCATATGTTAATGTGTTAGGAAATTGAATTGTACTCACAAGCTTTTGTTAGAAGCATTGTTTTGAGTGTTATTTTCAGATTTCATTGAAAACACGGTTCGGGTTGTGAACCGGGTGTGAGGAGGAAGTTGTATCTCTTGTGAGCAGCGGATAAGGAGGGAGTTGTACCTCTTGTAAGCAGCAGTTTGTAAGGGAAGTTCTGTCCCACTTTAAGGAGCAGGGTTTTTAGTGAATCCTTGAGTGGTTGCTCAAGGCGAGGACGTAGGCCAAGTCGGCTGAACCTCGTAAAATCTCGTTTGTCTTCTCTTTTCCTTTTATTCCTTATTTTTTGCGTTATATTTAAATTGAGTATATTGCCTTCATAGATAGGATTGCCACACACATACATAATTGAGCAACAAGAAGTAGTTGGTAAATTTATAAGAAGTGTGTAAAAGGAAATTAAGTGGATTAATGTTTTAATATCCAATTCACCCCCCCTTTTGGGATTACACCTTAATCAACAGAAAACCCTTAACCTTAAAACCAACACACTAAAACCTAAACACCTAAACCCTAACTCTAAACCATAAACCCTAAACACTAGACCCTAAACCCTAAACACTAGACCTTAAACCCTAAACCCTAAACCCTAAACCCTAAAACCTAAACCCTAAAGCCTAAAAACCTAAACCCTAAACCCTAAACCCAAAACCCTAAACCCTAAACCCTAAACCCTAAACCCTAAAACGCCAAACCCCAAACCCTAAACCCTAAAACCAGAACCCTAAACCTAAACCCTAAACCCTAAACCATAAACCCTAAATCCTAAACCCTAAATCTTAAACACCTACACCCTACACCTTAAACCCTAAAGAAAAAACCCTAAACGCTAACCCCTTAAACCCTAAATCCTAGACACTAAAAACCCTAAACCCTAAACCATAAACCCTAACCCCGGACCCCAACCCCAAACTCAAAACCCTAAACTGTAAACCCTACACCTAAACCCTAAACCCTACACCCTAAACCCAAAACCCTCAAACCCTAAACCCTAAAACTAACCCTAAACCCTAAACCCTAAATCCAAAACCCAAAAACCTAAACACTCCCAACACCCCAAACCCTAAACCTAAAATCCTAAACCTTAAACATTAGACACTAAACCCTAAACCCTTAACCCTTAACCCTAAACCCTAAACCCAAAAAACCCTAAATTCGAAACCCTAAACCCCAACCACAAACCCTAACGCCAAAACCCTAAACCCAAAATTCGAAATCCTAAACCCTAAACCCTATAACCCTAAACCCTATAACCCTAAACATTAATCCCTAACCCCTAAACCCTAAGCTCTAAACCATAAACCCTAAACCTTAAACCCTAAACCCAAAACATAAAACCCTAAACCCTATAACACTAAACCCTAAACCCTAAGCCCTAAACACAAAACCCTAAACCCTAAAACCCTAAACCCTATGCCCTAAGCCCTAAATCCTAAACCTCAAACGCTATACCCAAAACACTAAACCCAAAACCCTAAAACCTAAATACTAAACCCTAAACCCTAAAACCCTAAACCCTAAACCCTACATCAGAAACTCTAAACCCTAGACCCAATAACCCTAAACCCTGAACCCTAAGCCCGAAAACCTAAACTTCAAACCTTAAACCCTAAACCCTAAACCATAAATACTAAACACTAAATCCTAAATTCTAAACCCTAATCCCTAAACCCTAAGCCAAAAACCCGAAACCCTAAACCTGAAACCCTAAACCGTAAATAGTAAAACCTAAACCCTAGACCCTACGAAACATAAACCCTAAACCCTAAACCCTAAACCCTAGACCCACACCTTAACCCCAACCCCCAAAACCATAAACCTGAAACCCTAAACCCTAAACCCGAAACCCTAAACCCTAAACCCTATAACCCTAAACCTGAAACACTAGTCCCTACACCGTATAACCCTAAACCCGAAACACTAAACCCTAAACCCTAAGCCCTAAACCCTAACCACGAACCCTAACCCCAAACCCTAAGCCCTAAACCCGAAACCCGAAACCCTAAACCCTAAACCCTAAACCCTAAACGTTAAACCCTAAACCCTAAACCGTAAACCGTAAACCCTAAATACTAAACACTAAACTTTAAACCCTAAACCCTAAACCCTCGACCCTTAAAACCCTAAACCCTAAACCTTAAACCCCAAACCGAAACCTTAACCCCTAACCCGAAACCCTAAACCCTAAACCCTAAACCCTGTAACCCTAAACCATAAACCTTAATCCCTAAACCCTAAACCCTATGCTTTAAACTACAAACTGTAAACCTTAAACCCTAGACCCAAAACCCAAAGCCCTAAACCCTATAGCCCTAAACTCTAAACCCTAAGCCGTAAACACAAAACCGTAAAACCAAAAACCTTGAACCCTATGCGCTAAACCCTAAATCCTAAACCTTAAACCCTAAACTCTAAACCCTAATCCCTAAACCCTAAACCCTAAATATGCTAAACCCTAAACCCTATACCCATAAATTTAAATCCTCAAACCTAAACACCTAACCCCTATACCCTAAACCATAAGCCCTAAACCCTACACACTAAACCCTAAACCCTAAGCCCAAAACCTCAAACCCAAGACCCTAAAAACCCTAAACCCTAAAACCAAACCTTAACCCAAAACACTAACCCCAAACCCTAACCCCTAAACCCAAGACCCTAAACCCTAAACGTTATAAGCCTAAACCCTAAACCCTAAATACTAAACACTAAACCCTAAACCCTAAACCCTAAACCAAAAACCCAAAACACCAAACCCTAAACAATAAACCCTAAAACCCTAAACCCTAAACCATAAATAAAAAACTCTAAACCCAAAACCCTAAATCGAAAACCCTAAACGCAAAACCCTAAACACTAAGCCTTCCATACTAAACCCTAAACCTTAAACCCTAAACACTAAACCCTAAACGTTAAACCCTAAACACTAAACCCTGAACCCTAAACCCTAGACCCAAAATACTAAACTCTAAACCCTAATCCTAAATCCTAGACCTTAAAAACCCTAAACCCAAAATTCTAAACCCTAACCCCAAACCCTGAATCCTAAACCCTAAACCCTCCTATAACCCTAAACCCTAAACCCTAAACCTTAAATCCCAAACCGTAAGCCCTAAACCCCAAACCCTAACCCTTAAACCCTAAATCCAAAACCCTAAATCCTAAACCCTAACCCCTAAATCCTAAACCCTAAACTCTAAAACCAAAAATCGTAAACCCTAAACCCTAAACCCAAAACCTTAAAGCCCAAACCCTAAACCCTAAACACTAAAACCCTAAACCCCAAACCCTAAATCCGAAACCCTAAACCCTAAACCCGAAACCTATAACCCTAAACCTTAAACCCAAAAACCTAAACCCTAAAATCTAAACCCTAAACCATAAACCATAAACCCTTAACCCTAAACCCTAAACCCTAAACCCTAAACCCTAAACCCAAACCCTAAACCAAAAACCCCAAACCATATACCCCAAATCCGAGACCCTAAACCCTAAACGCTATAACCCTAAACCCTAAACCCTAAATACTAAACACTAAACCCTTAACCCAAAATTGAAAACCCTAAACCCTAAACCCTAAACCCCAAGCCATAAACCCTAATCCCTAATCCCTAAACCTGAAACCCTAAACCTTAAACTCTAAACCCTAAACTGTAAATACTAATCGCTAAAGCCTAATCCCTAAACCCTAGACTGTAAAAACCCTAAACCATAAACCCTAACCAAAAACCCTAGCCCTAAACCTTGAACCCAATACCAGAAACCCTAAACCCTAAACCCGAAACCGTAAACCCTAAGCCTTAAACCCTAAACCCTAAACCCTAAACACTAAGTTTTAAACCCCAAACCCTAAACCTTAAACCCTATACCCAAAACCCAAAACCCAAAACCCAAAACCCAAAGCCCTAAACCCTAAAACCTAAAATCGGAAACCGTAAACCATAAACCCTAAACCCTAAACCCTAAACCCCAACCCTAAACCCTAAACCCTAAACCCTAAAACCCTAAACCCTAAACCCTAAATCAAAAACCCTAAACCCTAAACCCTAAACCCTAAACCCTAAATCAAAAAACCTAAACCCTAAAACCTAAACCCTAAACCTGAAACCATAAACCACTAATTCTAATCCCTAAACCCTAAACCCTAAACCAAAACCCTAAACCCAAAACCCAAAACCCTAGACCCTAAAAACCTAAAACCATAAACACTAAACCCTAACCCCAAACCCTAAACCTCTAACTCCAAACCCAAAACCCAAAACGCTAAACCCTAAACCATAAATCCTAAACCCTAAACCCTAAACCTTAAACCCTAAACCCTAAACCCAAAATACTAAACCCAAAACCCTAATCCCTAAACACTAGACCCTAAAAACCCTAAACCCTAAACCCTAACTGCAAACCCTAACCCCAAACCTTGAACCCAATACCCGAAACCCTAAACCCTAAACCCGAAACCATAAACCCTAAACCCTATAACCCTAAACCCTAAACCCTAAACCACAAACCCTAAACCTTAAACACTAAACCCAAAACCCTAAACCCTAAAACCTCAAACCGTAAACCGTAAACCCAAAAACCTAAACCCCAAACCCTAAACCCCCAACTTTAAACCGCTAACCCTAAACCCTAAAACCGTAAACTCTACACCCTAAATCCAAATCCCCAAACCCTAAACCGTAAACCCTAAATCCAAAAACCTAAACCCTAAAACATAAACCCTAAACCTTAAACCATAAACCATTAAGCCTAATCTCTAAACCCTAAACCCTAAACACTAGACCCTAAACCCTAACCCTATACCCAAAACCCTAAACCCTAAAACCAACACCCTAGACCCTAAAAACCCTAAACCATAAACACTAAACCCTAACCCCAAACCCAAAATGCTAAACCCTAAACCCAAAATGCTAAACCATAAACCCTAAACCCTAAACACTAAACACTTAACCCTAAACCGTAAACCCTAAACACTAAACCCTAAACACTAAACACTAAAAACTAAAACCTAAACTATAAACCCTAAACCCTAAGTCCTAAAGCCTAAAGCCTAAACACTAAACCCTAAACCCTAAACCCTAAAACCTAAGCGCAAAACCCTAAACCCTAAAAATCTTAAAACCTAAACCCTAAACCCTAAAACATAAACCCTAAAACGTAAACACCTAAACCCTAAACCCTTAACCCTAAACCCTAAACCCTAAAACCAAAACCATAAATCCTAAACACTAAACCCAAAACCCTAATCCTAAACCCTAAACCACAAAACCCAAAACCCAAAACCCTAAACCATAAACCCGAAACCCTCTACCCAAACCAAAACCCTAACCCCTAAACCCTAAAAACCCTAAACCCTTACTACAAACCCTAATCACAAACCCTAAACCCTAAACCCAAAACGCTAAACCCTAAACCCTATAACACTAAACCCTAAACCCTAAACCCTAAACCCTAAGGCCTAAGCCCAAAACCCTAAACCATGATCCCTAAACCCTAAACCCTAAATTCTAAACACTAAACCCTAGACCCTAAATCCAAAACCCTAAACCCTAAGCCGTAAACCGTAAACCATAAACCCAAAACCCTAACCCCAAACCCTAACTCTAAATCCTAGTCACTAAATCCTAAACTGTAAACCCAAAACCCAAAACCCTAAATCGTAAACCCTAAACCCCAAATACTAAACCCTAAACTTTAAACCCCAAACCCTAAATCCTAGACCCATAAAACCCAAAACCCTAAAGCCTAAACCAGAACCCCAAAGCCCAAACCCTAAACCCTAAACTCGAAACCCTAAACCCTAAACCCTATAACCCTAAACCTTAAACCCCAAACCCTAATCCTAAACCATAAACCCAAAGCTGTAAACCATAAATCGTAAACCTTAAACCCTAAATCCAAAACTCAAAACGCTAAACCCGATAACCCCAAACCCAAAACCCTAAGCCGTAAACAAAAAATCCTAAACCAAAAAATGCTTAACGTTACGCCCTAAACACTAAATCCTAATCCTTAAACCCTAAGCACAAAACCCTAAACCCTAATCCTTAAACCCTAAGCCCAAAACCCTAAACCATAAACCCTAAATAGTAAACCCTAAACCCTAATCCCTAAACCCTAGACCCTAAGAACCCTAAACCCTAGACGCTAAACTCTAGCCCAACTTCCTATCCCCAAACCCTAAACCCTAAACCCTAAACCCTAAACCCTAAACCCTATAATCCTAAAGCCAAAACCCAAGTCCCTAAACCCTATAACCCTATAACCCTAAACCCGACACATTAAACCCTAAACCCAAAACCCAAGCCCTAACCCCAAACCATAAACACTAAACCCCAAACCCTAAACCCTAAACCCTAAACCCCAAACCTTAAACCCTAAACCCAAAACCCAAAACTGTAAACCCTAAACCCTAAATACAAAACACTAAACTTTTAACCATAAACCCTAAACACTAGACCCTTAAAACCCTAAACCCTAAACCTTAAACCCCAACCCCAAACCCAAACCCTAACCCCCAAACCCTAAACCCTAAACCCGAAATGCTAGACCCTAAACCCTATAACACTAAATCTTAAACCCTAATCCCCAAAACCCTACACTTTAAACTCTAAACCATAAACCCTAAACCTTAAACCCTAAACCCAAAACACAAAACCCTAAACCCTATAACCCTAAACCCTAAACCCTAAGCCGTAAACACAAAACCCTAAACCCAAAAACCCTAAACCCTATGCCCAAAATCCTAAATCCTAAACCATAGACCCTAAACCAAAAACCCTTAACCCTAAACCCTAAACCCTAGCCCCAAAGCCTAACCCCAAACCTTAAACCCTAAACCCGAAACCCTAAACCCTAAACCCTAAACCCGAAACCCTAAACCCTAAACCCTAAATGCTAAATCGTAAACTCTAAACCGTTAAAACCCTAAACCCTAAACCCTAAACCCCAACCCCAAACCCTAACCCCAAACCCAAAACCCTAAACCCTAAACCTTAACTCCTAAACCCTAAACCCTAACCTCTAAACCATAAACCCTAAACTCAAAACGGAAATCCCTAAACCTTATAACCCTAAACCCTAAATCCTAACCCGTAAACACAAAACCCTAAACCCAAAAACCCTAAACACTATGCCCTAAACCCTAAATCCTAAATCCTAAACCCTGAACCCAAAACCCTTAACCCTTAACCCTAAACCCTAAATACTAAATCCTAATCCCTAAACCCTAAAACCCTAAAACCCTAAACCCTAAACCCTAAGCCCTAAGCCCGAAACTTTAAACTCTAAACCTTTAACCAAAAACCCAAAACCATAAACCCTAAACCCAAAACCATAAATACTAAACCCTAAACCCTAAACCCTAAATCCTAATTCTTAAACCCTAAGCCAAAAAACCTAAACCACAAACCCTAAATAGTAAACCCTAAACCCTACAACACCCTAAGAACCCTAAACCTTAAACCCTAAACCCTAGCCCAACTCCCTAACCCCAAACCCTAAACCCTAGACCCGAAACCCTAAAACCCTAAATCCTAAACTCAAAACCCGAAACACTAAACCCTAAATCCTAAACCCTATAATCCAAAACTCGAAACCCTAGTCCCTAAACCCTATAACCCTAAACCCGAAACACTAAACCCTAAACCCTAAACCAAAAACACTAACCCCAAACCCTAACACAAACCCTAAGCCCAAAACTCGAAACCCTAAACCCTAAACCCTTAACCCGAAACCCGAAATCTTAAACCCTAAACCCAAAACCCTAAACCGTAAACCGTAAACCCTAAATACTAAACACTAAACTTTAAACCCTAAACGCAAAACCCTAAAACCTAAACCATAAACCTTAGACCCTTAAAACCCGAAACCATATATACTAAACAGAAAACCCTAAACCCTAAACCCTAAGCCGTAAACACAAAACCCTAAACCCAAAAACCCTAAACCCTATGCCCAAAATCCTAAATCCTAAACCTTAAACCCTAAACCAAAAACCCTTAACCCTAAACCCTAAACCCTAACCCCAAAGCCTAACCCCAAACCTTAAACCCTAAACTCGAAACTCTAAACCCTAAACCCTAAACCCTAAACCATAAACCCTAAACCCTAAACGCTAAACCCTAAACCCTAGACAGTTAAAACCCTAAACCCTAAACCCTAAACCCTAACCCCAAACCCTAACCCCAAACCCAAAACCCTAAACCCTATAAACCTAAACCCTAAACCCTAACCCCTAACCCCTAAACCCTAAACCCTAAGCTCCAAATCATAAACCCTAAACCTTAAACCCTAAACTCAAAATGGAAAATCCTAAACCCTATAACCCTAAACCCAAAATCCTAAGCCGTAAACACAAAACCCTAAACCCAAAAACCCTAAACACTATGCCCTAAACCCGAAATCCTAAATCCTAAACCCTAAACCCTAAACCCAAAACCCTTAACCCTTAACCCTAAACCCTAAACCCTAAATACTAAATCCTAATCCCTAAACCCTAAAACTCTAAACCCTAAACTCTAAGCCCGAAACTGTAAACTCTAAACCTTTAACCCAAAACCTAATACCATAAACCCTAAACCCTAAACCATAAATACTAAACCCTAAACCGTAAATCCTAAACCTTAATCCTTAAATCGTAAGACAAAACACTAAACCCTAATCCTAAAACAATAGACCCCAAAAACCCTAAACCCTAACCCCAAACCCTAACCTAAAGCCCTATGCCTTAAACCCTAAACCCTAAACCCTAAACCCTAAACCCTAAACCCCAAACAATAAACCCTAAATTCTAAACCCTAAACCCTAATCCCTAAACACTTCACCCTAAAAACACTAAACCCTAAACCCTAAACCCTAAATACTAAATACTAAACGCTAAACCCTAAACCCTAAACACCAAATCCTAAAGCATAAACCCTAAACCCTAAGCCCTAAACCCCAAATCCTAAACCTTAAAACCTAAACCCTAACCCCGAACCCCTATACCCCAAACCCTAAACCCTACAACCCTAAACCCTAAACCCCAAACCCTAAACCCTAAAAACTATAACGGTAAACCCTAAACCCTAATCCCTAAAACCTAAACCCTAAGCCCTAAATCCCAAACCCTAAACCCTAAATCCTGAACCATAAACCCTAAATCCAAAACTCTAAACCCAAAACCCTAAAACCCTAAACCCTTAACCAAAAATCCTAAACCCTAAACTATAAACCCCAAACCCCGAAACCCTACACCCTAAACCCAAAACCCAAAACCCAAAACCCTAAGCCCTAAACCCTAAACCCAAAAACCTAAACCTTAAACCCGAAACCCTAAACCCTAAACCCTAACCACAAACACTAAACCCTAAACCCGAAACAATAAACCCGAAACCCTATAACCCTAAACCCTAAACCCTAAACGCAAAACCTCCCCAACCCTAAACCCTAAACCCAAACCACAAACCCTAAACCCTAAACCCTAAACCCTATAACCCTAAACCCTAAACCCTAAACGCTAAACACTAAACCCTAAAACCCTAAACACTAAACACTAAACCATAAATCCAAAACCCTAAACCCTAAACCATAAACGCTAAACCTTAAACCCTAAACCCTATGTCCTAAACCCTAAACCCTAAACCATACACCCTAAAGACTTTACCCTAAACCCTAATCCCTAAACACTAGACCCCAAAAACCCTAAACCCTAAACCATAAACCCTAAACCCTAAACCCAAACCTTAACCCTAAACCCTAAGCCTTAAACCCTAAACCCTAAACCTTAAACCTTAAACCCTAAACCCTAATCCTTACTTGACCCTAAAAACCCTAAACCCTAAACCCTAAACCATAAACCCTAAAACTTAAACCCTAAACCGTAAATCCTAGAACCTAAAAACCATAAACCCTAAACACAAAACCCTAACCCCAAACCTTAAACCCTAAACCCGAAACCCTAAACCGTAAACCTTATAACCCCAAACCCTAAATATTAAACATTAAATGCTAAACACTAAACCCTAAACCCTAAACCCTAAGCCCTAAACCTCAAATCCTAAACCATAAACCCTAAACCTTAATCCCTAAACCCCAAGTCCAAAACCTTAAACCCTAAACCCAAATCCCTAAACCCTAACCCCAAAACCCTAAACCCCAAACCCTAACCCTTAAACCCTAAACCCTAAACCCCAAACCCTAAACCCTAAAAACTATAACCCTAAACCCTAAACCCTAATCCCTAAAACCTAAACCCTAAGCCCTAAATCCCAAACCCTAAACCTTAAACCCTATAACCCTAAACCCTAAACACTAAACGCTAAATCTTAAACCCTAAACCCTAAGCCCTAAACTCCAAATCCCAACCTATAAACCCAAAACCCTAAACCCTAAACCCCAAATCCTAACCCTTAAACCTTAAACCCAAATCCCTAAATCATAACCCCAAAACCCAAAACCCTAAACCCTAACCCTTAAACCCTAAACCCCACAACCGTAAACCCTAAACGCTAAACCCTAAACACTAAAAAAAATAACCCAAAACCCTAATCCCTAAAAGCTAAACCCTAAGCCCTAAATCCCAAACCCTAAACCTTAAACCCTAAACCCAAAACCCTAAACCCTAAACTGAACCATAAACCCTAAACCCTAAACTCTAAACCCAAAACCCTAAAACCCTAAACCCTAAACCCTTAACACAAAATCCTAAACCCTAAACTCTAAACCCCAAACCCCGAAACCCTACACCCTAAACACCTAAACCCTAAACCCCAAATCCTAAAATCCTAAACCCTACACCTAAACCCTAACCCCAAAACCTAAGCCTTAAACCTTAAACCCTAAACCCTAAACCTGAAACCCTAAACCCTAAACCCTATAACCCTAAACCCTAAATACTAAACACTAAACGCTAATACCTAAACGCTAAACCCTGAGCCCTAAACCCCAAATCTTAAACCATAAACCCTAAACCCTAAGCCTTAAACCCCAAATCCAAAACCTTAAACCCTACACCCAAATCCCTAAACCCTAACCCCAAACCCTAACCCTTAAACCCTAAACCCTACAACCCTAAACCTGAACCCCAAACCCTAAACCCTAAAAACTAAAACCCTAAATCCCAAACCCTAATCCCTAAAACCTAAACCCTAAACCCTAAATCCCAAACCCTAAACCTTAAACCCAAAACCCAAAACCCAAAACTCTCAACCCTAAACCCTAAACACTAAACCCTAAACTCTAAACCCAACACCCTAAAACCCTAAACCCTAAACCCTTAACCCAAAATCCTAAACCCTAAACTCTAAACCCCAAACCCCGAAACCCAACACCCTAAACACCTCAACCCTAAACCCCAAATCCTAAAATCCCAAACCCTACACCCTAAACCCAAAACCCTAAACCAGAAACCCTAAGCCCTAAACCGTAAACCCAAAAACCTAAACGTTAAACCCCAAACCCTAAACCATAAACCCTAAGCACAAACCCTAAAACCTAAACCAGGATCCCTAAACCCAAAACCCTATAACCCTGAACCCTATACCCTAAACCCTAAACCCAAAAACCTAAACCCTAAAACCTAAACCTTAAACCCCAAACCCTAAACCCTAAACCCCGACAACAAACCTTAAACCCTAAACCCCAAACCCTAAACCTGAAACCCTATAACCCTAAACCCTAAACCCTAAACCTGAAACCCAATAACCATAAACGCTAAACACTAAACCCTAAATACTAAACACTAAACCATAAATCCAAAACCCTAAACCCTAAACCCTAAACCTTAAACCCTAAACCCTATGCCCTAAACCCTAAAACCAAAACCATAAACCGTGCTCCCTAAAGACTAAATCCTAAACCCTAATCCCTAAACACTAGACCCCAAAAAACCCTTAACCCTAAACCATAAACCTCAAACCCTAACCCCAAACCCTAAGCCTTAAACCCTAAACCATAAACCTTCAACCTTAAACCTTAAACCCGAAACCCTAAACCCCAAACCCTATAACCCCAAACCCTAAACCCTAAAACCTAAACCTTAAACCCCAAACCCTAAACCCTAAACCCTAAGCACAAACCCTAAACCCTAAACCTGAAACCCTAAACCCGAAACCCTATAACCCTGAACACTAAACCCTAAACCCTAAACCCAAAAACCTAAACCCTAGAACCTCAACCTTAAACCCAAAACCCTAAACCCTAAACCCAAAACCCTAAACCTTAAATCCTAAACCCTATGCCCTAAACCCTAAACCCAAAATCGTAAACCGTGCTCCCTAAAGACTAAACCCTAAACCCTAATCCCTAAACACTAGACCCCAAAAAAATCCTAAACCCTAAACCATAAACCCCAAACCCTAACCCCAAACCCTAAGCCTTAAACCCTAAACCATAAACCTTCAACCTTAAACCCTAAACCCGAAACCCTAAACCCTAGACCCTATAACCCCAAACCCTAAATACTAAACATTAAATGTTAAACCCTAAACTATAAACCCTAAACCATAAACCCTAAACCCTAAACCCTAATCCTTAAAACCTAAACCCTAAGCCCTAAATCCCAAACCCTAAACCTTAAACCCTAAACCCAAAACCATAAATCCTCAACCCTGAACCCTAAACCCTAAAGCCTAAACCCGAAACTCTAAACCCGAAACTGTAAAACCCGAAACCCTAAACCCTAAACCCTTAACACAAAATCCTAAACCCGAAACTGTAAACCCCAAACCCCGAAATCTTATACCCTAAACACCTAAACACTAAACCCTAAATCCTAAAATCCTAAACCTTACACCTTAAACCAGAAATCCTAAACCCTAAACCCTAATCCCTAAGCCCTAAACCATAAACCCAAAAACCTAAACCTTAAACCCCAAACCCTAAACCCTAAATCATAACAACAAACCCTAAACCCTATAACCCTAAACCCTAAACCCTAAACGCTAAACACTAAACCCTAAAACCCAAAACACTAAACACTAAACCCTAAATCCAAAACCCTAAACCCTAAACCCTAAACCCTAAACCCTAGACCCTAAACCCTATGCCCTAAACCCTAAACCCTAAACCCTAAACCGTACTCCCTAAAGACTAAACCCTAAACCCTAATCCCTAAACCCTAGACCCCAAAAACCCTAAACCCTAAACCCTAAGCCCTAAACCCTAAACCTTAAACCCTAAATCCTAAACCTTAAACCCTAAACCCTAAACCCTAAACCCTAAACCCTAAACCCTAAACCCTAAACCCTATAACCCTAAACCCTAAATACTAAACATTAAACGCTAAACCCTAAACCCTAAACCCTAAGCCCTAAACCCCAAATCCTAAACCATAAACCCTAAACCCTAAGCCCTAAACCCCAAATCCTAAACCTTAAACCCTAAAACCAAATCCCTAAACCCTAACCCCAAAACACTAAACCCCAAACCCTAACCCTTAATCCCTAAACCCTAAACCCTACAAATCTAAACCTTAAACCTAAACCCTAAACCCTAAAAACTATAACCCTAAACCCTAGACCCTAATCCCTAAAACCTAAACCCTAAACCCTAAATCCCAAACCCTAAACCTTAAAGCCTAAACCTTCAACCCTGAACCCTTAATACTATACCCTAAATCCTAAAATCTAAACCCAAAACCCTAAAACCCTAAACCCTAAACCCTTAACCCAAAATCCTAAACCCTAAACTCTAAACCACAAACCCGGAAACCCTACACCCTAAACACCTAAACCCTAAACCCAAAACCCTAAACCCTAAACCCGAAACTCTAAGCCCTAAACCCTGAACCGAAAAACCTAAACCCTAAAACCTAAACCTTAAACCCCAAACCCTAAACCCTAAACCCTAACCACAAACCCCAAACTCTATAACCTTAAACCCTAAACGCTAACCACTAAACTCTAAAACCCTAAACACTAAACACAAAACCCTAAATCCAAAACTGTAAACCGTAAACCGTAAACCCTCATCCCTAAACCCTAGACCCTGAAAACCCTAAACCCTAAACCCTAAACCCTAACCCCAAACCCTAACCCCAAACCTTAAGCCTTAAACCCTAAACCATAAACCTTAAACCCTAAACCCTAAACCCGAAACCCAAAACCCTAAACCCTATAACCCTAAACCTTAAATACTAAACTTTAAATGCTAAACCCTAAACCCTAAACCGTAAGCCCTAAACCCCAAATCCTGAACCATAAACCCTAAACACTAAACCCTAAGCCGTAAACCCCAAATCCTAAACCTTAAACCCTGAACCCTCACCCCAAAACCCTAAACCCAAACCCTAACTCTTAAACCCTAAACCCTAAATCCCAAACCCTAAACCCTAAAAACTATAACCGTAAACCCTAATCCCTAAAACCTAAACCCGAAGCCCTAAATCCCGAACCCTAAACCTTAAACCCAAAACCCAAAACCCCAAACCCTCAACCCTCAACCCTAAACCCTAAGCCCTAAACCCTAAACTCTAAACCCCAAACCCTAAACCATAAACCCTAACCACAAACCCTAAACCCTAAACCTTAAACCCTAAACCCGAAACCCTATAACCCTAAACCCTAAACGCTAACCACTAAATCCTAAAACCCTAAACACTAAACACTAAACCCTAAAACAAAAACCCTAAACCCTAAACCCTAAACCGCAAACACTAAACCCTATGCCCTAAACCCTAAACCCTAAACTGTACTCCCTAAAGACTAAACCCTAAACCCTAATCCCTAAACCACTCTCAAAACCCTAAACCCTAAAACCTAACCCCAAAACCTAACCCCAAACCCCAAGCCTTAAACCCTAAACCCAAAACAGTAAACCCAAAACGCTAAGGCCTAAACCATAAACCTTAAACCCTAGACCCAAAACCCTAAACTGTAAACACTAGCCCTAAATACTAAACCGTAAACCCTAATCCCTAAACCCAAGATCCTAAAAACCTAAAACCTAGACCACAAACCCTAACCCCAAACCCTAAACCCGAAACCCGAAACCTGAAACCCTAAATTCTAAACCCTAAACCCTAATCCCTAAACACTTGACCCTAAAAACCCTAAACCCTAACCCTAAACCCAAAACCCTAAATCCTAAACCCTAAACCATAAACCCTAGACCGTAAACCCTAGACCCTAAAAACCATAAATTATAAACACAAAACCCTAACGTCAAACCTTAAACCCTAATCCCGAAACCCTAAACCCTAAACCCTATAACCCCAAACCCTAATTATTAAACACTAAACGCTAAACCCTAAACCCTGAACCCTGAGCCCTAAACCCCAAATCTTAAACCTTAAACCCTTAACCCAAATCCCTAAACCCTAACCCCAAAACCCAAAACCCTAAACCCAAACCCTTAAACCCTAAACCATAAAACCCTAAACCCTACACACGAAACCCGAAACCCTAAACCCTTAAAACTATAACCCTAAACCCGAATTCCAAATACCTAAACCCTAAGCCCTAAATCCCAAACCCTAAACCTTAAACCCTAAAACCAAAACCCAAAACCCTCAACCTTGAACCCTAAACATCAAACACTAAACCCTAAACTCTAAACACCAAACCCTAAAACCCTAAATCCTAAACCCTTAACCCAAAACCCTAAACACTAAACCCAAAACCCAAAACCCAAAACCCTACAGCTTGAACCCTAAAACCCTAAAACCCTAAACCCTAAAACTTAAACCCTAAACCAAAAACCTTAAACCCAAAAACGTAACCCCTAAACCCTAAACGCTAAAGCCTAGACCCAAAAGGAAAAAAACAATAAACCCTAACCCCAAACCCTAAACCCAAAAACACTAAATCCTAAACAATAAATCCTAAAACATAAATCCTAAGCCCTAAACCCTAAACCCTAAACCTTAAACACTAAATCGTAAACCCTAAACCCTAAAACATAAACCCGGAAACCTAAACCTGTAAACCCTAAAACAAAAACCCTAAACCCTGAACCCTAAATTTAAACCCTGAAACCTAAACACCTAAACCGAAGCCTTAAACCCTAAAACCCTAAACCTAAAACTCTGAAACACTGAACCCTAAACCCTAAACATTAAACCCTAAACCCTAATCCAAAACACTAAACCCAAAACCCTAATCCCTAAACCCTAAAATCCTAAATCTCAAACCCTAAACCCAAAATGTAAAACCCCAAACCTTAGACCCTAAACCCTAAGCCCTAAATCCTAAACCCTAAACCTAAAACCCTAAACCCTAAACCCTAAACCCTAAACCCTAAATACTAAACGCTAAACCCAAATCCCTAAACCTTTGACCCTAAAAATCATAAACCCTAAACCCTAACCACAAACACTAAACCCTAAATCCAAAACACTTAACGCTAAACCCTAAACTCGAAACCCTAAACCCTAGACGCTATACCATAAACCCTAAACACAAACCCTAAACCCTAAACCTTAAACCCTAAAGACTAAACCGTAAACCCTAATCTCTAAACCCTAGTCCCTAAAAATCCTAAACCCTAAACCCTAAACCCTAACCACAAGCCCTAACCCAAAACTCTAAGCCTTAAACCCTAAACCCTAAACCCTAAACCTTAAACCCTAAACCCTAGACCCTAAACCCTAAACCCTAAACCCTAAACCCTAAACCCAAATCCCTAAACACTTGACCCTAAAAACCCTAAACCCTAAACCCAAAACCCTAAACCCTAAACACTAACCCTAAACCCTAACCCTAAACCTAAAACCCAAAACCCAAAACCCTAAACCCTAGACCGAGAACCCTAGACCCTAAAAACCATAAACCCTAAACACTAAACCCTAACCCCAAACCTTAAATACTAAACCCGAAACCCTAAACCCGAACCCTAAACCCTAAACCCTATAACCCTAAACCCTAAACCATAAATACTAAACACTAAACGCTAAA
>NW_026651747.1:0-35931 GCF_029873635.1 Malania oleifera | reverse complement strand
CACCTACATACCGCGCCCTGCCCTCCCCAAGCCATCACAAAACCTCATACCACCCGCAAAACCACCCTAACCGAAGCCCGAAACCTCAACCGAATCTAAAGCCCGAACCCAAACCACACCATAAAGCAAACCCGAAACCCGAAGCCCGAAACCCTAAAACGTAAGACTAAAACAAAAACACTAAAAAACCCTAAACCCTAAACCAAAAAAACCCTAAACCCTAAACCCTAAGACCTAAACCCTAAAACCTAAACACGTAAACCCTAAGCCCTAAACTTTAAATACTAAACCTTAAAACCTAACCCTAAACCCTAAACCCTAAACCCTACGCTCTAGACCCTTAAAACCCTAAACCATAAACCCTAAACTCTAAGCCCAAACCCTAAACCAAAAACCCGAAACCATAAACCCTATAACCCTAAACCGTAAACCCCAAACCCTAAACCCTAAACCCTAAACCCTAAACCCCAAAGCCCTAAACCAAAAACCCTAAACCCTAAATCCAAAACACTAAACGCTAAACGCTAACCCTAAACCCTAACCCCTAAATACTAAAAATTGTACCCTAAACCCTAAACCCTAAACCCTAAACCCCAAACCCTAAACCCTAAACCTAAAACCAAAATCCTAAAACCAAAACCCTAAACCCTAAACCCTAAACCCTAAACCCTAAAACCCAGAACCCTAAACCCTAAACCCTAAATACTAAACACTATAACCTAAACCCAAAACCCTAAATCCTAAACCCTAAATCCTAAAACCGTAATCTATAAACCCTAAACCCTAAATCCCAAACCCTAAACCCCAAAACCTAAACCCTAAAACTTAAACCCTAAACCCTAAACCCTAAACCCTAAAACCCTAAACCCTAAACCCAAAACCCTAAATCCAAAACACTAAACCCTAAACCATAACATTAAACCCTAAACCCTAAATACTAAACACTATACCCTAAACCGTAAACCCTAAACCCTAAGCCCTAAACCCTAAACCCTAACCATTAACACTAAATACTAAACCATAAACCCTAAACACTCAACCCAAAACCCAAAACCCTAAACCCTGAACCCTAACCCTAAACTCGAACCCTAAACCCTAAACCCTAAACCCTAAACGCTAAACCCTAAACCCTAAACCGTAAAACCTGAAACCCTAAACCCTAAACCCTAAATCCAAAACACTAAACCCTAAACCATAACCCTAAAACCTAAACCCTAAACCCTAAACTCAAAACATTAAACCCAAAACCCTCCCCCAAACCCTAAACCCTAAATCCGAAACCCTAAACACTAAACCCTAGACCCTAAACCCTAAACCCGAAAACCCAAAAACGAAAACCCTAAACCCTAAACACTAAACCTTAAACCCTAAACCCTAGGCCCTAAACCCTAACCCCTAAATACTAAACACTATACCCTAAACCCTAAACCCTAAACCCCAAACCCTAAACCCTAAACCCTAAACCCTAAACCCTAAAACCTAAATAATAAAACCAAAACCCTAAACCCTAAACCCTAAACCCAAAAACCAAGAACCCTAAACCCTAAACCCTATACCCAAAACACTAAACCCTAAACCCTAACCCTAAACCCTAAACCCTAAACCTAAACGCTAACCCTAAACCCAAAACCCAAAACCCTAAACACCAAACCCTAAACCCTAAACCCTACACACTAGACCCTTAAAACCCTAAACCATAAACTCTAAACTCTAAGCCTAAACCCTAAACCAAAAACCTAAAACCATAAACCTTATAACCCTAAATCGTAAACCGCGAACCCTAAACCCTAAACCAAAAACCCCAAAACCCTAAACCTTATGACTAAACCCCAAATCCAAAACACTAAACCCTAAACCCTAACCCCTAAATACTAAAAACTATACCTTAAACCCTAAACCCTAAACCCCAAACCCCAAATCCTAAACCCTAAACCCTAAACCCTAAAACCAAAATCCTAAAACCAAAACCCTAAACCCTAAACCCTAAACCCTAAACCCTAAAACCCAGAACACTAAACCCTAAACCCTATATCCAAAACACTAAATCCTAAACCCTAACCCTAAACCCTAAATACTAAACACTATACCCTAAACCCAAAACCCTAAATCCTAAACCGAAAATCCTAAAACCCTAATCTGTAATCCCTAAACCCTAAATCCAAAACCCTAAACCCTAAAACCTAAACCATAAAACTTAAACCTTAAACCCTAAACCCTAAACCCTAAAACCCTAAACCCTAACCCTAAAACCCTAAACCCTAACCCTAAAACCCTAAATCCAACACACTAAACCCTAAACCATAACACTAAACCCTAAACCCCAAATACTAAACACTATACCCTAAACCCTAAACCATAAACCCTAAACCCTGAACCATAAACCCTAAATCCTAAAATCGTAAAACCTAAACCCTAAACTCTAAATCCAAAACCCTAAACCCTAAACCCTAAACCATAAACCCTAAATCGTAAACCCTCAACCCTAAACCCTAAACCTAAACCCCAAAACCTAAACACCTAAACCCCAAACCCTAAACCCTTAATGCAAAACACTAAACCCTAAACCCAAAAACCTACCCTAAACCCTAAACCCTAAACCCTAAACCCTAAATCCTTAACCCTAAAACCCAAAAACGAAAACCCTAAACCCTAAATCCTAAACTGTAAAACCCAAAAATGAAAACCCTAAACCTTTAACCCTAAACCCTAAACCCTAAACCTTAGCACTAAACCCTAAACCCCAAAACCATAAACCCCAAACCATAAAACCCTAAACCCTAAGCCCTAAACCCTAAGCCCTAACTTCTAAACCCTAAATACAAAACCATAAACCCTAAACACTAAACCCAAAATCCAAAACCCTAAACCCTAACCCTAAACCCGAACCCTAAACCATAAACCACAAACCCCAAACCTTAAACCCTAAACCATAAACCCTAAACGCTAAACCCTAAACCCTAAACCGTAAAACCCTAAACCCTAAACTCTAAACCCTATATCCAAAGTACTAAACCCTAAACCATAACCCTAAAACCTAAACCCTAAACTCAAAACACTAAACCCTAAACCCTAAACCCTCCCCCAAACCCTAAACCCTAAATCTGAAACCCTAAACACTAAACACAAAACCCTACACCCTAAATCCTAAACCCAAAAACCCAAAAACGAAAGCCCTAAACCCTAAACACTAAACCTTGAACCCTAAATGCTAGGCCATAAACCCTAACACCTAAATACTAAACGCTATACCCTAAACCCTTAACCCTAAACCCCAAACCCTAAACCCTAAAACCCTAAACCCTAACCCTAAAACCCTAAATCCAACACACTAAACCCTAAACCATAACACTAAACCCTAAACCCCAAATACTAAACACTATACCCTAAACCCTAAACCATAAACCCTAAACCCTAAACCGTAAACCCTAAATCCAAAAATCGAAAAACCTAAACCCTAAACTTTAAATCCAAAACACTAAACCCTAAACCCTAAACCCTAAATCGTAAACCCTCAACCCTAAACCCTAAACCTAAACCACAAAACCTAAACACCTAAACCCCAAACCCTAAACCCTTAATGCAAAACACTAAACCCTAAACCCAAAAACCTACCCCAAACCCTAAAACCTAAACCCTAAACCCTAAACACTAAACCCTAAATCCTTAACCCTAAAACCCAAAAACGAAAACCCTAAACCCTACATCCTAAACTGTAAAACCCAAAAATGAAAACCCCAAACCTTGAACCCTAAACCCTAAACCCTAAACCTTAGCACTAAACCCTAAACCCCAAAACCCTAAACCCTAAACCGTAAAACCCTAAACCCTAAACCCTAACCTTTAAACCCTAAATACTAAACCATAAACCCTAAACACTAAACCCAAAACCCAAAACCCTAAACCCTAACCCTAAACCCGAACCCTAAACCCTAAACCCCAAACCCTAAACCCAAAACAATAAACCCTAAACTCTAAACCCTAAACCCTAAACCATAAAACCCTAAACCCTAAACTCTAAACCCTAAATCCAAAACCAAAACCATAACCCTAAAACCTAAACCCTAAACTCAAAACACTAAAAACTAAACCCTAAACCCTCCCCCAAACCCTAAACCCTCCCCCAAACCCTAAACCCTAAATCTGAAACCCTAAACACTAAACACAAAACCCTAGACCCTAAATCCTAAACCCAAAAACGAAAGCCCTAAACCCTAAACATTAAACCTTAGACCCTAAATGCTTGGCTATACACCCTAACCCCTAAATACTAAACACTATACCCTAAACCCTAAACCCTAAACCCCAAACCCTAAACCCTAAACCCTAAACCCTAAACCCTAAACCCTAAACCCTAAAACCTAAATAATAAAACCAAAACCCTAAACACTAAACCCTAAACCCTAAACCCTAAATCCTAAACCGTAAAACCCAAAAACTAAAACCCTAAACCCTAAACCCTAAACCTCAGCACTAAACCCTAACCCCTAAAACCCTAAACCCTAAAACCTAAATAATAAAACCAAAACCCTAAACACTAAACCCTAAACCCTAAACCCTAAATCCTAAACCGTAAAAACAAAAAACCAAAACCCTAAACCCTGAACCCTAAACCCTAAACCCTAAACCCTAAACCCTAAACCTTAGCACTAAACCCTAAACCCTAAAACCCTAAACCCTATACCGTAAAACACTAAACCTTAAGCCTTAAACCTGAAACCTTAACCTTTAAACCGTAAATACAAAACCCAAAACCCAAAACCCCAAACCCTAACCCTAACCCTAAACCCAAATCATAAACCCTAAACCTTAAACCCTAAATGCTAAACCCTAAACCCTAAACCCTAAACCTTAAATACTAAACCCTAAACCCAAAACCCAAAACCCTGAAGCTAAACCCTAAACCCTAAACGCTAAATACTAAACAAAAAACACTAAACCCTAAACCCTAAATCCAAAACCTAAACCCTAAACCCTAAACCCTAAGACCTAAACCCTAAAACCTAAACACGTAAACCCTAAGCCCTAAACTTTAAATACTAAACCTTAAAACCTATCCCTAAACCCTAAACCCTACACACTAGACCCTTAAAACCCTAAACCATAAACCCAAAACTCTAAGCCCAAACCCTAGACCAAAAACTCGAAACCATAAACCCTATGACCCTAAACCGTAAATCCCAAACCCTAAACCCTAAACCCTAAACCCTAAACCCCAAAACCCTAAACCTTAAACCCTAAACCCTAAATCCAAAACACTAAACCCTAAACCCTAACCCTAAACCCTAACCCCTAAATACTAAAAACTATACCCTAAACCCTAAACCCTAAACCCCAAACCCTAAACCCTAAAACAAAAATCCTAAAACCAAAACCCTAATCCCTAAACCCTAAACCCTAAACCCTAAAACCCAGAACCCTAAACCCTAAACCCTAAATACTAAACACTATACCCTAAACCCAAAACCCTAAATCCTAAACACTAAATCCTAAAACCCTAATCTGTAAACCCTAAACCCTAAATCCAAAACCCTAAACCCTAAAACCTAAACCCTAAAACTTAAACCCTAAACCCTAAACCCTAAACCCTAAAACCCTAAACCCTAAACCCAAAACCCTAAATCCAAAACACTAAACCCTAAACCATAACACTAAACCCTAAACCCTAAATACTAAACACAATACCCTAAACCCTAAACCCTAAATACTAAACACTAAACCCTAAACCCTAAACCCTAAACCCTAAACCCTAAACCCTAAACCCTAAACCTTAAACCCTAAACCCTAAACCCCAAATCCAAAACCCTAAGCCCTAAACCCTAAACCCTAAATCGTAAACCCTAAACCCTAAACCCTAAAACCTAAACCCTAAAACCTAAACCCTAAACCCTAAACCCTAAACTCAAAACACTAAACCCTAAACCCAAAAACCTCCCCCAAACCCTAAACCCTAAACCCTAAACCCTAAACACTAAACCCTAAACCCTAAACCCTAAATCCTTAACCCTAAAACCCAAAAACGAAAACCCTAAACCCTAAACCCTAAACCCTAAATCCTAAACTGTAAAACCCAAAAACGAAAACCCTAAACCTTGAACCCTAAACCCTAAACCCTAAATCCTAAACTGTAAAACCCAAAAACGAAAACCCTAAACCTTGAACACTAAACCCTAAACCCCAAAACCCTAAACCCTAAACCGTAAAACCCTAAACCCTAAGCCCTAAACCCTAAACCCTAACCATTAACACTAAATACTAAACCATAAACCCTAAACACTAAACCCAAAACCTAAAACCTTGAACCCCAAACCTAAACCTGAACCCTAAACCCTAAACCCAAAACCTTAAACCTTAAACACAAAATCCTAAACCCTAAATTGTAAAATCCTAAACCCTAAATCCAAAACACTAAAGCCTAAACCATAACCCTAAAACCTAAACACCTAAACCCTAAACTCAAAACTCTGAAACCTAAACCCTAAACCCTCCCCCAAACCCTAAACCCTAAATCCGAAACCCTAAACACCCTAGACCCTAAATCCTAAACTCAAAAAACCAAAAAATGAAAACCCTAAACCCTAAACACTAAACCCTAAACCCTAAACCCTAGGCCCTAAACCCTAAACCTTAGCACTAAACTCTAAAACCCTAAACCCTAAACCCTAAAACCCAAAACCCTAAGCCCTAAACCCTAAACCCTAACCCTTAAACCCTAAACACTAAACCCTAAACCCTAAACCCTAACCCTAAACCCTAAACCCTAAACCCTAAACCCCAAACCCTAAACCCTAAACCCCAAAATCTAAACCATAAATCCTAAACCCTAAACCCTAAACCTTATCCCCAAACCCTAAACCCTAAAGCCAAAACCCCAAACATTAGACACTTAAAACCCTAAACCCTAAACCCTACACCCTAATCCCAAACCCTAACCCCAAACACTAAACCCTAAACCCTATAACCTTAAACCCTAAACCCTAAACCCTATAACCCTAAACCCTAAACCCTAAACCTTAACGCCTAAACCCTAAGCCCTAAACCCTAGGCCTTTAACCCTAAACCTTAGCACTAAACCCTAAACCCTAAACCCTAAACACTAAACCTTAAACCCTGAACCCTAGGCTGTAGACCCTAAACCTTATCACTAAACCTCAAATGCTAAAACCCTAAACCCTAAAGCATAAAACCCTAAACCCTAAGCCCTAAACCCTAAACCCTAACCCTTAAACCCTAAACACTAAACCCTAAACCCTAAACCCTAACCCTAAACCCTAAACCCTAAACCCTAAACCCTAAACCCTAAACCCTGAACCCCAAAATCTAAACCATAAATCCTAAACCCTAAACCCTAAACCCTAAACCCTAACCCTAAATGCTAAACCCTAAACCCTAAACCCTAAACCATAAACCCAAAACCCTAAAAACCCAAAACCCTAAACCCTACACCCTAATCCCAAATCCTAACCCCAAACCCTAAACCCTAAACGCGAAACCATAAACCCTAAACCTTATAACCCTAAACCCTAAACCCAAAACCTTAACGCCTAAACCCTAAGCCCTAAACCCTAGGCCTTGAACCCTAAACCATAGCACTAAACCTTAAACCCTAAACCCTAAAACCCTAAACCCAAGCCCTAAACCCAAAAGGGTTTAGGGTTTAGGGTTTAGGGTTTTAGGGTTTAGGGTTTAGGGTTTAGGGTTTATTGTTTAGTATTTACGGTTTAGGGTTTAGGGTTTAGGGTTTAGGGTTTAGGATTTAAGGTTTAGGTCCTAGGGTTTAGGGCCTATGATTTAGGGGTTGGAGTTTAGGTTTTAGGGTTTACGGTTATAGGGTTTGGAGTTTAGGGTTTTGGGTTTAGGGTTTAGGGTTTAGGGTTTGGGGTTAGGATTTGGGTTTAGGGTATAGGGTTTAGGGTTTAAGGTTTTTAGGGTCTAAGGTTTAGGGTTTAGGGTTTAGGTTTTAGGGTTTAGGGTTTAGGGTTTGGGGTTAGGGTTTAGGGTTTAGAATTTAGTGCTTAGGATTTAGGGTTTAGTGTTTAGGGTTTAGCGTTTAGGGTTTAGGGTTTAGTGTTTATGGTTTAGGGTTTAGGGTTTAGGGTTTAGGGTTTAGGGTTTAGGGTTCGGGTTTAGAGTTAGGGTTTAGGGTTTAGGGTTTAGGGTTTAGGTTTTAGGGTATAGTGTTTAGGGTTTACGTGTTTAGGTTTTTGGGTTTAGGGATTAGGGTTTTGGGTTTAGGGTTTAGGGTTCATGGTTTAGGGTTTAGGGTTTAGGGTTTACGTGTTTAGGTTTTAAGGTTTAGGGTTTAGGGTTTAGGGTTTAGGGTTTTAGGGTTTAGGTTTTATGGTTTAGGATTTAGGGTTTAGGATTTAGGCTTTAGGGTATAGTGTTTAGCATTTTGGGTTTAAGATTTAGCGTTAGGGTTTAGAATTTAGTGTTTTGGATTTAGGGTTTAGGGTTTAGGGTTTACGGTTTGGGTTTTAGGGTTTAGGGCTTAGGTTTTAGGTTTAGGGTTTAGGGTTTAGGGTTTAGGGTTTAGTGTTTTTGATTTAGGGTTTAGGGTTTAGGGTTTAGGGTTTTCGGTTTAAGGTTTAGGGTTTATGGTTTAGTGTTTAGTATTTAGGGTTTAGGGTTTAGTGTTTAGGGTTTTGGGTTTAGGGTTTAGGGTTTATGGTTTAGGGTTTAGGGGTTACGGCGTAGGGTTTAGGGTTTTAGGGTTTTGGGTTTAGTGTTAAGGTTTAGGGTTTAGGGCTTGGGGCTTAGGGTTTAGGGTTTAGGGTTTAGGGTTTGAGGGTTTAAGATTTAGGATTAGGGTTTAGGGTTTAGGGTTTAGGGTTTAGGGTTTAGGGTTTAGGGTTTCGGGATTAGGGTTTAGGGTTTAGGGTTAGGGTATAGGGTTTTGGGTTTATGGTTTAGGGTTTAAGGTTTGGGGTTTAGGGTTTAAGGTTTAGAGTTTAAGGGTTAAGATTTTGGGTTTTGTGCTTAGGTTTTAGGGTTTGAGGGTTCAAGTTTTAGTGCTATGGTTTACGGGTTAGGGCCTATGGTTTGGGGTTTAGTGTTTTGGGTTTTTGTTTTTGGGTTTTAGGGTTTAGGATTTAGGGTTTAGAGTTTAGTGTTTAGGGTTTAGGGTTTAGGGTTTAGGGTTTAGGGTTTTGGATTTAGGGTTTAGGGTTTAGGGTTTAGGTTTTTAGGGTTTAGGGTTTAGGGTTTAGTGTTTAGTATTTAGGGTTTAGGGTTTAGTGTCTAGGGTTTTGGGTTTAGGGTTTAAGGTTTAGGGTTTTTGGTTTAGGGTTTGGGGTTTAAGGTTTAGGGTTTAGGGGTTAGGGCATAGGGTTTAGGGTTTAGTGCTAGGGTTTAGGGTTTAGGGCATAGTGTTTAGGGTTTCAAGTTTTTGTTTTTGGGTTTTAGGGTTCAAGATTATATGCTTAGGGTTTAGGGTTTGGTATTTTGGGTTTAGGGTTTAGGGTTTAGGGTTTAGTGTTTGGGGTTTACGTGTTTAGGTTTTCGGGTTTAGGGTTTAGGGTTTAGGGTTTAGGTTTTAGGGTTTAGGTTTTAGGGTTTAGGGCTTAGGGTTTAGGGTTTAGGGTTCAAGGTTTAGGGTTGTGGATTTTGGGTTTTGGGTTTTGGGTTTAGGGTTTATGGTTTAGGGTTTAGGGTTTAGTTTTTAGTATTTAGGGTTTGGGGTTTAGGTTTTAGGGTTTAGTTTTTAGGGTTTACGTGTTTAGGTTTTAGGGTTTTGGGTTTAGGGTTTAGGGTTTTAGGGTTTAGGGTTTAGGGTATAGGGTTTATTGTTTTGTATGTACCATTTAGGGCTTAGGGTTTAGGGTGTTGGGTTTATGATTTAAGGTTTAGGGTTTTGGGTTTAGGGCTTACGGTTTAGGGGTTTGGGTTTAGGTTTTAAGGATTAGGTGACTCACTCGAAAAATGAGCAGCTCGAAAGCTATCCCAAGTATAGGAGTTCTGTCGTGTAATATTAAGCCCTAGAGCTAGATCGTCTCCTTAGGGAATGTGTTTAATCTCAAAATTTACGTTCGTCCAATCAAAATTAAATTGCACTGAACTCAGTTCAGATTCAGGTTTTCAAGATTGTGGAGACTTAAATGAAAACACAAATTAAAGTCCTAAAACTAGCATGAACGGAATTAAATAACAATAATAAAAACCCTAATCTACTTAAGGAAACACTAGAGCATACTAACTAAAAATGGAAACTTTAAACATGGAATTAAAAATATGCAACCACAATCACAATTTAAACACAAAACAAACAAACTCTAAACTTAGCATGCACTGAAATTGAGAGTAAAAACGGAAACTCTAATCTACTCAAGGAAACATTAGGACACGCGTTAATTAAAAATGGCAACCTAGAACATGGAATTAAAAACACACAATGGAAACTGAACTAGACACACTAAAAAAAAAACCAAACCTACTAAAAATCGAACCTTTAGCACAATTAAGAGATCAAATCAAGACTCACAATTTAAATGTAAACATGAACTCAACGAAAATTTAAAAGACATAAACAATAACGGAACACAATAAAAACACAACCTTTATTAATCATAGACCCTAACTAAATCGAATTTCGACAAAAAAAATATCTGAATTTAATTAAGAATGCTAAATTAAAATAACTATCAATTAGATGAACAAAGAGATTAATTTAACAATAATGAAATACCCAACATTACTCAACTTAAACAAAAAGAAAGAAAACTCCAATAACATTAAAAAAAACTAAACTTTCTTCAATATTCCAAGATTCAAAGAAAAGTAAATAGAAGAAAGAAAGAAAGGAAAAGAGAGAGAGAGAGAGAGAGAGAAACAAATCCACGGAGCCGTGAAGCTGCTGCTGTGCTAGAGAAGTTGCTGCTGTGCTGGAGAAGTTGCTGCTGCTCGTGGTTTGGCTTGCTGTCCTCTGCTGTGCTGCAGATTGCTACTGGGCTTTGGTGGTCCTGCTATGGAGTCGGCTAGTGTTCTGCTGTGCTTGGGGACTTCTAAGGATGGTGAAGGAGGTTGGCCGTGCTGCAAGAGAGCTGAGGAGGCTAAGAGAAATAGAGGAAAGGGGGAGAGTGAGGGAGGAAAGATAAAGGGAAGGAAGAGAGACAAGGGGAGAGAAGCAGAATTGAAAAGAACAAAAAAACAAACTAAAGAAGAAGAAGAAGAAGAAGAGAAGAGAAAAGGAGAGGCGAGGAGAGCTTGGTGCACAGGGCACACCCTGGGAAAGAGGGGAAGAGAAGAATAAATAGAGATTGGGGAAGAAAGCCCTAGACCCAGATCTGGATAGGAGACCCGACCCGGCAACTTGACCCAATTGGAGTTGACCCAAATTGCTATATTTTTTCATTTTTTTCATTCTCTGTTCGTTGCAAATTCTGCTCTTCTGGAGCCCGTATCTCATAAAACTCAAAACAAAAAAGTTGTAGATAATCCTTTCTTCTTTCTCCAAAAATTTGAATCGTCTCGATCAGAACTCAGACGGAAAAGTTATGCATGAAATACGAACAGGTGTCGGTTTTGATTCCCAGGAATTTTCTTGCGACAAAAAATTACCAAAACTTCATAAATAGTGCAATAAAGTTCAAGAATGATGATTTTGGCACTTTATTAAAATATTGGACAATTTTAGACATTTAATTAAAAATATAAACCATAAAGCTCGGGTTAAGCGTCCAATTACGCAGTTTTGACGCGTAATCATTAGGGTTTAGGGTTTAGGGTTTGGTGTTTGGATTTGGGTTTACGGTGTAGGGTTTAGGGTTTAAAGTTTTTAGGGTCTAAGGTTTAGGGTTTAGGGTTTAGGGTTTAGGTTTTAGGGTTTAGGGTTTGGGGTTAGGGTTTAGGGTTTAGAATTTTGTGTTTACTATTTTAGGGTTTAGGGTTTAGGGTTTAGCGTTTAGTGTTTAGGGTTTAGGGTTTAGGGTTTAGGGTTTAGGGTTCAGGTTTAGAGTTAGGGTTTAGGGTTTAGGGTTTAGGATTTAGGGTTTAGGGTTTAGGTTTTAGTGTTTAGTGTTTATGGTTTACATGTTTAGGTTTTTGGGTTTAGGGATTACGGTTTAGGGATTAGGGTTTAGGGTTGAAGGTTTAGGGTTTAGGGCTTAGGGTTTGCGTGTTTAGGTTTTACAGTTTTGGGTTTAGGGTTTAGGGTTTAGGGTTTAGGGTTTTGGATTTATGGTTTAGGGTTTAGTGTTTAGTGTTTTGTATTTTAGGTTTTGGGTTTAGGTTTTTGGGTTTAGTGTTTAGGGTTTACGTGTTTAGGTTTTAGGGTTTAGGGTTTAGGATTTAGGGTTTATTGTTTAGTATTACGGTTTTGGGCTTAGGGTATTGGGTTTAGGTTTTAGGATTTAAGGGTTAGGGTTTAGGGTTTATTGCTTATGGTTTAGGGGTTAGGGTTTAGGGTTTAGGGTTTAAGGTTTTGAGTTTTTGGTTTTGGGTTTTGGGTTTAGTGTTTAGGGTTTAGGGTTTAGGGTTTAGTATTTAGGGTTTAAAGCTTAGGGTTTAGGGTTTAGGGCTTAAGGTTTAGGGTTTTGCGGGTTAGGGTTTAGGGTTTTAGGGTTTTGGGTTTAATGCTAAGGTTTAGGGTTTTGGGTTTATGATTTTTGTTTTTCGGTTTTACGGTTTAGGATTTAGGGTTTAGGGTTTATGGTTTAGTGTTTAGGGTTCAGGGTTTAGGGTTTGTGGTTTAAGGTTAGGGTTTAGGGTTTAAGGTTTAGGGTTTAGGATTTAGGGTTTACGTGATTAGGTTTTAGGGTTTAGATTTTAGGGTTTAGGGTTTAGGGGTTAGGATTTGGATTTTAATGTTTTTGGTTTAGGGTTTAGGGTTTTAGGGTTTAGGGTTTAGCGTTTTGGGTTTAGGGTTTTTGGTGTAGTGTTTTGTATTTTGGGTTTAGGGCTTAGGGTTATGGTTTAGGGTTTAGTGTTTTGGATTTAGGGTTTAGGGTTTAGGGTTTAGAGTTTAGGTTTTAGGGTTTAGGTTTTAAGATTTAGGGCTTAGGGTTTAGCGTTTAGGGTTCCGGGCTTAGGGTTTTTATGGGTTTAGCATTTAGGTTTTAGGGTTTAGGGCTTAGGGTTCGGGGTTTAGGGTTTTCGATTTCGGGTTTAGGGTTTAGGTTTTGGGTTTAGGGTTTAGTGTTTAGGGTTTTGTGTTTAGTATTTGGGGTTTAGGTTTTAGAGTTTTGGGTTTTGGGTTTAGTGTTTAAGGTTTAGGGTTTGGGGTTTAAGGTTTAGAGTTTAGGGGTTAGGGCATAGAGTTTAGGGTTTTTGTGTTTAGGGTTTAGTGCTAGGGTTTAGGGTTTAGGGTCTAGGATTTAGGGTTTAGGGTTTAGTATTTAAGGTAGAGGGTTTGGGGTTTAAGGTTTAGGGTTTAGGGTTTAAGGTTTAGGGTTTAAGTTTAGGGTTTTGGGCTTAGGGTTTAGGGTGTAGGGTTTAGGGGTTAGGGTTTATGGTTTAGGACTTAGGTTTTCGGGTTTTAGGGTTTAGGGTTTAGTGCTATGGTTTATGATTTAGGGCCTAGGGTTTAGGGCTTATTGTTTAGGGTTTAGGGTTTTCATTTTTGGGCTTTAGGGTTTAGCATTTAGGGTTTAAGGTTTAGCGTTTAGTTTTTATGCTTTTTGGATTTAGGGTTTGGGGTTTAGGGTTTTTGGATTTAGGGTTTAGGATTTAGGGTTTTGGGTTTACCGTTTAGGGTTTAGTATTTAGTATTTTTCGTTTAGGGTTTAGGGTTTAGGTTTTTGGGTTTAGGGTTTCCGGTTTAGGGTTTAAGGTTTCGGGTTTAAGGTTTAGGGTTTAGTCATTAGGACATAGGGTTTTGGGTTTTAGGGTTTAGGATTTAGGGTTTAAGGTTTAGGGTTTAGGGTTTAGGGTTTAGGATTTAAGGTTTATTGTTAAGTATTTAGGGTTTAGGGTTTAAGGTTTAGGGTTTGGGGTTTACGGCATAGGGTCTAGGGGTTAGGGTCTAGGGTTTAGGGTTTAGGGTTATATGGTTTAGGGTTTAGGGTTTCAGGATTAAGGTTTAGGGTTTGGGGTTAAGGTTTAGGATTTGGGTGTTGGGTTTGGGGTTTAGGTTGTTTTCAGTCTAAGGTTTAGGGTTTAGGGTTTAGGGTTTACAGTTTGGGGTTTGGGTCTTGGGTTTAGGGTTTAGGGTTTAGGATTTAGGGTTTAAGGTTTAGGGTTTTGGGTTTAGGGTTTAGTATTTAGGGTTCGGGTTTAGGGTTTGGGTTTAGGTTTTGGGGTTTAGGGTTTAGGGTTTATGGTTTTGGGTTTAGGGTTTAGTGTTTAGGGTTTAAGGGTTAGGGTTTAGGGTTTAGGGTTTAGGGTTTAGGGTTTAGCGTTTAGCATTTAAGATTTTAGGGTTTATGGCTTAGTGTTTTAGGGTTTAGGGCTTAGTGCTATGGTTAGGGTTTAGGGATTAAGGTTTAGGCTTTTCGTTTTTTGGTTTTAGGGTTTAGGATTTTCGGCTTAGGGTTTAGGGTTTAGTGTTTTGGGTTTAGGGTTTAGTGTTTAGGGTTTAGGTTTTGTGGTTTAGCATTTAGGGTTTACGTATTTTGGTTTTCGAGTTTAGGGTTGAAAGTTTAGGGTTTAGGGTTTAGGGTTTTAGGGTTTAGGCTTTAGGCTTTAGGCTTTAGGCTTTAGGATTTAAGGTTAGGGTTTAGGGTTTAGTGTTTTGGATTTAGGGTTTAGGGTTTAGGGTTTAGGGTTTAGGTTTTAGGGTTTAGGGCTTAGGGTTTAGGGTTTAGGGTTTAGGGCTTACAATTTAGGGGTTAGGTTTTAGGGTTGTGGGTTATAGGGTTTAGAGTGTAGGGTTTCGGGTTTTGGGTTTAGTGTTTGGGGTTAGGATTTGGGTTCAGGGCATAGGGTTTAGGGTTTAAGGTTTTTAGGGTCTAAGTTTTAGGGTTAGGGTTTAGGTTTTAGGGTTTAGGGTTTTGCGTTTAGCATTTAAGATTTTAGGGTTTATGGCTTAGTGTTTTAGGGTTTAGGGCTTAGTGCTATGGTTAGGGTTTAGGGTTTAGGGTTTATGGTTTAGGCTTTTCGTTTTTAGGTTTTAGGGTTTAGGATTTTCGGCTTAGGGTTTAGGGTTTAGTGTTTTGGGTTTAGGGTTGAGTGTTTAGGGTTTAGGTTTTGTGGTTTAGCGTTTAGGGTTTACGTATTTTGGTTTTCGAGTTTAGGGTTGAAAGTTTAGGGTTTAGGGTTTAGGGTTTTAGGGTTTAGGCTTTAGGCTTTAGGCTTTAGGCTTTAGGATTTAGGGTTAGGGTTTAGGGTTTAGTGTTTTGGATTTAGGGTTTAGGGTTTAGGGTTTAGGGTTTAGGTTTTAGGGTTTAGGGTTTAGGGTTTAGGGTTTACGGCTTAGGGTTTAGGGTTTAGGGTTTAGGGTTTAGGGCTTACGATTTAGGGGTTAGGCTTTAGGGTTGTGGGTTATAGGGTTTAGAGTGTAGGGTTTCGGGCTTTGGGTTTTGTGTTTGGGGTTAGGATTTGGGTTCAGGGCATAGGGTTTAGGGTTTAAGGTTTTTAGGGTCTAAGGTTTAGGGTTAGGGTTTAGGTTTTAGGGTTTAGGGTTTGGGGTTAGGGTTTAGGGTTTAAAATTTAGTGTTTAGGATTTAGGGTTTAGGGGGTAGCATTTAGGGTATAGAGTTTAGGATTTAGGGTTTAGGGTTAGGGTTTAGAGTTAGGGTTTAGGGTTTAGGGTTTCAGGTTTAAGGTTTAGGATTTGGGGTTGGGGTTTGGGATTGGCGTGTAGGGTTTAGGGTTTAGGGTTTTCTGGGTCTAAGGTTTATGGTTTAGCATTTAGGGTTTTGGGTTTAGGGTTTGGGGTTTAGGATTTAGGGTTTAAGGTTTAGGGTTTAGGGTTTAGGGTTTAGGGTTTAGGGTTTAGGGTTTAAGGTTTAGTATTTGGGGTTCGGTTTTAAGGTTTGGGGTTTTGGATTTTCAGTTTATCACTTAGGGTTTTTTGTTTAGAGTTTAGGATTTAAGGCTTAGGGTTTAGAGTTTACGGTTTCGGATTTAGTGTTTAGGGTTTTAGGGTTTAGGGTTTAGGGTTTTAGGGTTTAGGGCTTTGTGCTAAGGTTTAGGGTTTAAGGTTTAGGCTTTTCGTTTTTAGGTTTTAGGGTTTAGGATTTTGGGCTTAGGGTTTAGGGTTTAGTGTTTAGGGTTTAGGGTTTTGGTTTTGTGGTTTAATGTTTAGGGTTTACTTGTTTAGGTTTTTGGGTTTTGGATTTAGGGTTGAAAGTTTAGGGTTTAGGTTTTAGGATTTACGTGTTTAGGTTTTAGGGTTTAGGGTTTTAGGGTTTAGGATTTAGTGCTTAGGCTTTAGGCCTTAGGATTTAGGGTTAGGGTTTAGGGTTTAGTTTTTTTGATTTACGGTTTAGGGTTTAGGGATTAGGGTTTAGGTTTTAGGGTTTAGGGCTTTGGGATTTGGGTTCAAGGTTTAGGGTTTTTGATTTCGGGTTTAGGGTTTAGGGTTTAGGGTTTACGTGTCTAGGTTTTAGGGTTTAGGGTTTAGGGTTTAGGGTTTTAGGCTTTAGGCTTTAGGATTTGGGGTTAGGGTTTAGGGTTTAGTGTTTTGGATTTAGGGTTTAGGGTTTAGGGTTTAGGTTTTAGGGTTTAGGGCTTAGGGTTTAGGGTTTAGGGTTTAGGGCTTACGATTTAAGGGTTAGGTTTTAGGGTTTTGGGTTATAGGGTTTAGAGTGTAAGGTTTCAAGTTTTGGGTTTAGTGTTTGGGGTTAGGATTTGGGTTCAGGGCATAGGGTTTTGGGTTTGGGGTTAGGGTTTAGGGTTTAAAATTTAGTGTTTAGGATTTAGGGTTTACGGTTTAGGGTTTAGAATTTAGGGTTTAGAGTTTAGGGTTTAGGGTTTAGAGTTCGGGTTTGGAGTTAGGGTTTTGGGTTTTGGGTTTTAGGTTTAAGGTTTAGGGTTTGGGGTTGGGGTTTGGGATTAGGGTGTAGGGTTTTGGGTTTAGTGTTTTTTGGGTCTAAGGTTTATGGTTTATGGATTAGGGTTTGGGGTTTGGGTTTTGGGTTTTGGGTTTTGGCTTTTGGGTTTTGGGTTTATGATTTAGGGTTTAAGGTTTAGGGTTTAGGGTTTAGGGTTTAGGGTTTAAGGTTTAGTATTTGGGGTTTGGTTTTGGGGTTTGGGGTTTAGGGTTTATCGATTAGGGTTTTTTGTTTAGAGTTTAGGATTTAAGGGTTAGGGTTTAGGGTTTACGATTTCGGGTTTAGCGTTTAGGGTTTTAGGGTTTAGGGTTTAGGGTTTTAGGGTTTAGGGCTTAGTGCTAAGGTTTAGGGTTTAGGGTTTAAGGTTTAGGCTTTTCGTTTTTAGGTTTTAGGGTTTAGGATTTTGGGCTTAGGGTTTAGGGTTTAGTGTTTAGGGTTTAGGGTTTTGGTTTTGTGGTTTAGTGTTTAGAGTTTACTTGTTTAGGTTTTTGGGTTTTGGATTTAGGGTTGAAAGTTCAGGGTTTAGGGTTTAGGATTTACGTGTTTAGGTTTTAGGGTTTAGGGTTTAGGGTTTAGGGTTTAGTGTTTAGGCTTTAGGCTTTAGGATTTTGGGTTAGGGTTGAGGGTTTAGTGTTTTTGATTTAGGGTTTATTGTTTAGGGTTTAGGCTTTAGGCTTTAGGGTTTAGGGCTTTGGGATTTGGGTTCAAGGTTTAGGGTTTTTGATTTCGAGTTTAGTGTTTAGGGTTTAGTGTTTAGTATTTAGAGTTTAGGGTTTGGGTTTTAGGGTTTAGTGTTTATGGTTTACGTGTTTAGAGTTTAAGGTTTAGGGTTTAGTGTTTTAGGTTTTATGGTTTCGGGTATAGAGTTTAGGGTTTATTTTTTATTATTTACAGTTTAGGGCTTCGGGTTAAGGTTTAAGGATTTAAGGTTTAGGGTTTAGGGTTTAGGGCTTATGGTTTAGGGGTTAGGTTTTAGGGTTATAGGGTTTAGAGTCTAGGGTTTTGGGTTTTAGGTTTAGGGTTTGCGGTTAGGATTTGGGTTTAGGGCATAGGGTTTAGGGTTTATGGTTTTTAGGGTGTAAGGTTTAGGGTTTTGGGTTTAGGTTTTAGGGTTTAGGGTTTAGGGTTTGGGTTTAGAGTTTAAGGTTTAAAATTTAGTGTTTAGGATTTAGGGTTTAGGATTTAGGGTTTTGTACTTAGGGTTTAGGGTTTAAGGTTTAGGGTTCGGGTTTTGAGTTAGGGTTTGGGGTTTAGGGTTTAGGGTTTCGGGTTTAAGGTTTAGGGTTTGGGGTTGGGGTTTGGCATTAGTGTGTATGGTTTAGGGTTTAGGGTTTTTTGGGTCTAAGGTTTTGGGTTTACGATTTTGGGTTTGGGGTTTTGGGTTTAGGGTTTAGGGTTTAGGATTTAGGATTCAAGGTTTAGGGTTTAGGATTTAGGGTTTAGGGTTTAAGGTTTAGTATTTAGGGTTCGATTTTAGGGTTTGGGGTTTTGGATTTGTGGTTTATCGCTTAGGGTTTTTGATTTAGTGTTTAGGGTGTAAAGGTTAGGGTTTACGGTTTACGGTTTACGGTTTAGTGTTAAGGTTTTAGGGTTTAGGGTTAGGGTTTTAGGGTTTAGGGTTTAGGGTGTGGGTTTTGGGTTTAGGGTGTGGGTTTAGGGTTTAGGGTTTAGGGTTTAAGGTTTAGGGTTTAGGTTTAGGGTTTTGGGCTTAGGGTTTAGGGTTTAAGGGTTAGGGTTTATGGTTTAGGACTTAGGTTTTAGGGTTTTAGGGTTTAGGGTTTAGTGCTATGGTTTAGGGTTTAGGGCCTAGGGTTTAGGGCTTAGTGTTTAGGGTTTAGGGTTTTCATTTTTGGGTTTTAGGGTTTAGGATTTAGGGTTTAAGGTTTAGCGTTTAGTTTTTATGCTTTTTGGATTTACGGTTTTGGGTTTAGGGTGCAGGGTTTTTGGATTTAGGGTTTAGGATTTAGGGTTTTGGGTTTATGATTTAGGGTTTAGTGTTTAGTATTTTTCGTTTAGGGTTTAGTGTTTAGGTTTTTGGGTTTAGGGTTTAGGGTTTGGGGTTTAAGGTTTAGGGTTTAGTCGTTTGGGCATAGGGTTTTGGGTTTTAGGGTTTAGGATTTTGGGTTTAGGGTTTAGGGTTTAGGGTTTAGGGTTTAGGGTTTAGGGTTAAGGATTTAAGGTTTATTGTTAAGTATTTAGGGTTTAGTGTTTAGAATTTAGGGTTTAGGGTTTAAGGTTTAGGGTTTGGGGTTTAGGGCTTAGGGTCTAGGGGTTAGGGTCTAGGGTTTAGGGTTATAGGGTTCAGGGTTTAGGGTTTCAGGTTTAAGGTTTAGGGTTTGGGGTTAGGGTTTAGGATTAGGGTGTTGGGTTTAGGGTTTAGGTTGTTTTGGGTCGAAGGTTTAGGGTTTAGGGTTTAGGGTTTACGGTTTGGGGTTTGGGGTTTGGGTCTTGCGTTTAGGGTTTAGGATTTAGGGTTTAAGGTTTTGGGTTTTGGGTTTAGGGTTTAGTATTTAGGGTTCGGGTTTAGCGTTTGGGTTTAGGTTTTGGGGTTTAGGGTTTAGGGTTTTTGGTTTTGGATTTAGGGTTTAGTGTTTAGGGTTTAAGGGTTAGGGTTTAGGGTTTAGGGTTTAGGGTTTAGGGTTTAGCGTTTAGCATTTAAGATTTTAGGGTTTATGGCTTAGTGTTTTAGGGTTTAGGGCTTAGTGCTATGGTTAGGGTTTAGGGTTTAGGGTTTAAGGTTTAGGCTTTTCGTTTTTAGGTTTTAGGGTTTAGTATTTAGGGTTCGGGTTTAGGGTTTGGGTTTAGGTTTTTGGGTTTAGGGTTTAGGGTTTATGGTTTTGGGTTTAGGGTTTAGTGTTTAGGGTTTAAGGGTTAGGGTTTAGGGTTTAGGGTTTAGGGTTTAGCGTTTAGCGTTTAAGATTTTAGGGTTTATGACTTAGTGTTTTAGGGTTTAGGGCTTAGTGCTATGGTTAGGGTTTAGGGTTTAGGGTTTAAGGTTTAGGCTTTTCGTTTTTAGGTTTTAGGGTTTAGGATTTTGGGCTTAGGGTTCAGGGTTTAGTGTTTAGGGTTTAGGGTTTAGGTGTTGTGGTTTAGCGTTTAGGGTTTACCTATTTTGGTTTTCGGGTTTAGGGTTTAGGGTTGGAAGTTTAGGGTTTAGGGTTTAAGGTTTACGTGTCTAGGTTTTAGGGTTTAGGGTTTAGGGTTTAGGGTTTTAGGGTTTAGGCTTTAGGCTTTAGGCTTTAGGCTTTAGGATTTAGGGTTAGGGTTTAGGGTTTAGGGTTTAGAGTTTAGGGTTTAGGGTTTAGGGTTTTGGGTTTCGGGTGTAAGGTTTAGGGTTTGGGATTGGGGTTTGGGATTAGGGTGTAGGGTTTAGCGTTTAGGGTTTTTTGGGTCTAAGGTTTATGGTTTAAGGATTAGGGTTTGGGGTTTAGGTTTAGGGTTTTGGGTTTAGGGTTTAGGATTTAGGGTTTAAGGTCTAGGGTTTAGGGTTTAGGGTTTAAGGTTTAGTATTTGGGGTTCGGTTTTAGGGTTTGGGGTTTAGGATTTTTGATTTATCGCTTAGGGTTTTTTGTTTAGAGTTTTGGATTTAAGGGTTTGGGTCTAGGGTTTACGGTTTTGGATTTAGCATTTAGGGTTTTAGGGTTTAGGGTTTAGGGTTTTAAGGTTTAGGGCTTAGTGCTAAGGTTTTGGGTTTTGGGTTTTGGGTTTAAGGTTTAGGCTTTTCATTTTTAGGTTTTTGGGTTTAGGATTTTGGGCTTAGGGTTTAGGGTTTGGTGTTTAGGGTTTAGGGTTTTGGTTTTGTGTTTAGTGTTTAGGGTTTACTTGTTTAGGTTTTTGGGTATTGGATTTAGGGTTGAAAGTTTAGGGTTTAGGGTTTATGATTTACATGTTTAGGTTTTTCGGTTTAGGGTTTAGGGTTTAGGGTTTTAGGGTTTAGGGTTTAGTGTTTAGGCTTTATGCTTTAGGCTTTAGGGTTAGGGTTTAAGGTTTAGTGTTTTTGATTTACGGTTTAAGGTTTTGGGTTTAGGGTTTTGGTTTTAGGGTTTAGAGCTTTGGGATTTGGGTTCAAGGTTTAGGGTTTTTGATTTCGGGTTTAGGGTTTAGGGTTTAGGATTTAGGGTTTAGGGTTTAGGGTTTAGTATTTAGGGTTTAGGGTTTGGGTTTTAGGGTTTAGTGTTTATGGTTTACGTGTTTAGGTTTTACGGTTTAGGGATTTAGGGTTTAGTGTTTTAGGGTTTAGGGTTTAGGGTATAGGGTTTAGGGTTTATTTTTTAGTATTTATGGTTTAGGGCTTAGGGTTAATGGTTAAGGATTTAAGGTTTAGGGTTTAGGGTTTAGGGTTTAGGGTTTAGGGCTTACGGTTTAGGGCTTACGGGTTAGGGGTTAGGTTTTAGGGTTATAGGGTTTAGAGTTTAGGGTTTCGGGTTTCGGGTTTAGTGTTTGGGGTTAGGATTTGGGTTTAGGGCATAGGGTTTAGGGTTTATGGTTTTTAGGGTGTAAGGTTTAGGGTTTAGGGTTTAGGTTTTAGGATTTTGGGTTTGGGGTTAGGGTTTAGGGTTTAAAATTTAGTGTTTAGGATTTAGGGTTTAGGGTTTAGGGTTTTGCCTTTAGGGTTTAGGGTTTAAGGTTTAGGGTTCGGGTTTTGAGTTCGGGTTTAGTGTTTCGGGTTTCGGGTTTAAGGTTTAGGGTTTGGGGTTGGGGTTTGGGATTAGTGTGTATGGTTTAGGGTTTAGGGTTTTTTGGGTCTAAGGTTTAGGGTTTATGGTTTAGGGTTTAGGGTTTGGGTTTAGGGTTTTGGGTTTAGGGTTTAGGGTTTAGGATTTAGGGTTTAAGGTTTTGGGTTTAGGATTTGGGGTTTAGGGTTTAAGGTTTAGTCTTTAGGGTTCGGTTTTAGGGTTTGTGGATTTTGGATTTATGGTTTATCGCTTAGTGTTTTTGATTTAGTGTTTAAGGTGTAAAGGTTAGGGTTTAGGGCTTACGGTTTAGGGTTTAGTGTTAAGGTTTTAGGGTTTAGGGTTAGGGTTTTAGGGTTTAGGGCTTAGTGCTAATTTTAGGGTTTAGGGTTTAAGGTTTAGGCTTTTCATTTTTGGGTTTTAGGGTTTAGGATTTTGGGCTAAGGGTTTGGGGTTTAGTGTTTAGGGTTTAGGGTTTAGGGTTTAGGTTTTGGGGTTTAGCGTTTAGGGTTTATATTTTCGGGTTTAGGGTTTAGGGTTGAAAGTTTAGGGTTTAGGGTTTAGCGTTTACGTGTTTAGGTTTTAGGGTTTAGGGTTTAGGCTTTAGGGTTTTAGGGTTTAGGGTTTTGGATTTAGGGTTTAGTGTTTTGGATTTAGGGTTTACGGTTTAGGATATAGGGTTTAGGTTTTAGGGTTTAGGATTTTGGGTTTAGGTTTTAGGGTTTGGGCCTTGGAGTTTAGGGTTTAAGGTTTAGGGTTCAAGATTTAGAGTTTTGGATTTAGGGTTTCGAGTTTAGGGTTTAGTGTTTAGTTTTTAGGGTTTTGGGTTTAGGTTTTATGGTTTAGTGTTTAGGGTTTACGTGTTTTGGTTTTAGGGTTTAGGGTTTTAGGGTTTAGGGTTTAGCGTTTAGGGTTTAGGGTTTATTGTTTAGTATTTATGATTTTGGGCTTAGGGTTTAGGCTTAAGGATTTACGGTTTAGGGTTTAGGGTTTAGGGCTTATGGTTTTGGGGTTAGGTTTTAGGGTTTAGGGTTATTGGATTTTGAGTTTAGGGTTTCTGGTTTTGGGTTTAGGGTTTGGGGTTAGGATTTGGGTTTAGGGCATAGGGTTTAGGGTTTAAGGTTTTTAGGGTCTAAGGTTTAGGGTTTAGGGTTTAGGTTTTAGGGTTTAGGGTTTGGGGTTAGGGTTTAGGGTTTAGAAATTAGTGTTTAGGATTTAGGGTTTAGGGTTTAGTGTTTAGCATTTAGGGTTTAGGGTTTAGGGTTCTGGTTTAGAGTTAGGGTTTAGGGTTTAGGGTTTGGGATTAGAATTTGGGTTTAGGGTATAGGGTTTAGGCTTTAAGGTTTTTAGGGTCTAAGGTTTAGGGTTTGGGGTTCAGGTTTTAAGTTTTAGGGTTTGGGGTTTGGGTTTAGGGTTTATAAAGTGTTTACTATTTAGGGTTTAGGGTTTAGGGTTCAGGTTTAGAGTTTGGGTTTAGGATTTAGGGTTTAGGGTTTATGTTTTACGATTTAGTGTTTAGGGGTTACATGTTTGGGTTTTTGGGTTTTGGGATTAAGGTTTAGGGTTTAGGGTTGATGGTTTACGGTTTAGGGTTTGGGGTTTATATGTTTAGGTTTTAGGGTGTAGGGTTTTAGGTTTTGGGTATAGTGTTTAGTATTTTTACTTTAAGGTTTAGTGTTAGGGTTTAGAATTTAGTGTTTTTGATTTTGGGTTTAGGGTTTAGGGTTTAGGTTTTAGGGCTTAGGGCTTAGGTTTAAGGATTTTGGGTTTAGGGTTCAGGGTTTAGTGTTTTGGATTTAGGGTTTAGGGTTTAGAGTTTAGGATGTTGTATTTAGGGTTTAAGGTTTAGGGTTTAGGGTTTAGTGTTTAGTATTTACGGTTTAGGGTTTCGAGTTTAGGGTTTTGGGTTTAGGGTTTAATGTTTAGGGTTTAGGATTTAGGGTTTATGGTTTAGGGTTTAGGGCATAGGGTTTAGGGTTTTAGGGTTTAGGGTTTAGTGTTGGGGTTTAGGGTTTAGGGTTTAGGGTTTAGGGTTTAGGGTTTAGGGTTTAGGATTAGGGTTTAAGCTTTTGGGTTTAGCATTTAGGGTTTAAGCTTTATGGTTTAGGGTTTAGGGTTTAGGGTTTAGGGTTTTGGGTTTAAGGGATAGGGTTTAGGGTTTTGGGCTTAGGTTTTAGGGCTTTAGGGTTCAGGGTTTAGTGCTATGGGTTAGGGGTTAGGGCCTAAGGTTTAGGGTTTAGTGTTGAGGGTTTAGTGTTTAAGGTTTTGGTTTTTGGGTTTTAGAGTTTAGAATTTAGGGTTTAGGGTTTACTGTTTAGGGTTTAGGGTTTATGGATTAGTGTTTTGGATTTTGGGTCTAGGGTTTAAGGTTTAGGGTTTAGCGTTTAGGGCTTACGGTTGAGGGGTTAGGGTTTAGGGTTTAGGGTTTAGGGTTATAGGGTTTAGGTGTTAGGGTATAGGGTTTGGGGTTAGGATTTGGGTTTAGGGTATAGGGTTTAGTGTTTAAGGTTTTTATGTTCTATGGTTTAGGGTTTAGGGTTTAGGGTTTAAGATTAGGGTGTAGTGTTTATGGTTTAGGGTTTAGGGTTTATGGTTTAGGGTTTAGTGTTTAGGGTTTAAGGGTTAGGGTTTTGGGTTTAGGGCTTTGGGTTTAGGGTTTTAGGGTTTTGGGTTTAGGGTTTTAGTGTTCAGGGTTTAGTGCTAAGGTTTAGGGTTTAGGGCCTAGGGTTTAGGGTTTAGGGTTTAGGCGTTCCGGTTTAGGGTTAGGGTTTAGGGTTTTAGGTTTAGTGTTTAGGGTTTAGGGTTTAGGGTTAGGGTTTGGGATTAGGGTGTAGGGTTTTGGGTTTTGGGTTTTTAGTGTCTAAGGTTTAGGGTTTTCGGTTTAGGGTTGTGGGTTTAGGGTTTAGGGTTTAGGGTTTAGGTTTACGGTTTACGGTTTAGGATTTATAGTTTAGATTTTGGGGTTCAGGGTTTAGGGTTTGGGGTTTAGGGTTTATGGTTTAGGGTTTAGGGTTTAGTGTTTAGGGTTAGGGTTTAGGGTTTATGGTTTAGGGTTTATTGTTTAGGGTTTAAGGGTAAGGGTTTAGGGTTTAGGGCTTAGGGTTTGGGGTTTTTGGGGTTTAGGGTTTAGGGTTTTACCGTTTGTGGTTTAGTGATAAGGTTTAGGGTTTAGGGTTTTGTGTTTAGGGTTTAGTGTTTTCCTTTTTGTGTTTTAGGGATTAGGATTTAGGGTTTAGGGTTTAGTGTTTAGGGCTTAGGATTTAGGGTTTAGGGTTTAGGGTTTAGTGTTTTGAGTTTAGGGTTTAGGGTTTAGGGTTTAGGTGTCTAGGTTTTAGGGTTCAGGGTTTAGGGTTTAGGGTTTAGCGTTTAGGGTTTAAGGTTTAGGGTTTAGGGTTTGGGGTTTAGGGTTTAGGGTTCGGGTTTAGGGTTAGGGTTCAGGGTTTAGGGTTTTGGGTTTTGGGTTTAGTGTTTAGGGTTTATGGTTTAGTATTTAGGGTTTAAAGGTTAGGGTTTAGGGTTTAGGGCATAGGGTTTAGGGTTTTACGGTTTAGGGTTTAGGGTTTAGTGCTAAGGTTTAAGGTTTAGGGTTTAGGGTTCAAGGTTTAGGGTTTTCGTTTTTGGGTTTTACAGTTTAGGATTTAGGGTTTAGGATTTTTTTTTTTGGATTTTAGGGTTTAAGGTTTATGGTTAAAGATTAAGGTTTAGGGTTTAGGGTTTAGGGTTTGGGGATAGGGTTTTGGGTTTAGGGTTTAGGGTTTAGGATTTATGGTTTAGATTTTGGGGTTCAAGGTTTAGGGTGTTGGGGTTAGTGTTTAGGGTTTAGGGTTTAGGGTTTCATGTTTTGGGTTAGGGTTTAGGGTTTAGGGTTTATGATTTAGGGTTTAGTGTTTAGGGTTTAAGGGTTAGGGTTTAGGGTTTAGGGCTTAGGGTTTAGGGTTTAGGGTTGTAGCATTTGTGGTTTAGTGCAAAGGTTTAGGGTTTAGGGCGTAGGGTTTAGGGTTTTGGGTTTAGGGTTTAGGGCCTAGGGCCTAGTGTTTAGGGTTTGGTGGAGGGTTTAGGCTTTAGGCTTTAGTGTTTTGTGTTTAGGGTTTAGGGTTTAGGGTTTAGGGTTCAGGTGTTTAGGTTTTAGGGTTTAGGGTTTAGGGTTTAAGGTTTAGCGTTTATGGTTTAAGGTTTAGGGTTTGGGGTTTAGGGTTTACAGTTCGGGTTTAGGGTTAGGGTTCTAGGTTGAGGGTTTTGGGTTTTGGTTTTTGTGTTTAAGGTTTGCAGTTTAGTATTTAGGGTTTAAAGGTTAGGGTTTAGGGTTTAGGGCATAGGGGATAGGGTTTTACTTTTTAGGGTTTAGGGTTTAGTGCTGAGGTTTAGGGTTTAGAGTTTAGGGTTCAAGTTTTAGGGCTTTCGATTTTGGGTTTTACAGTTTAGGATTTTTGTTTTTGGGCTTTCGTTTTTGGATTTAGTGTTAAGTGTTTTGAGTTTTGGGTTTAGGGTTTAGGATTTAGGTGCTTAGGTTTTCGGGTGTAGGTTTTAGGGTTTAGGGTTTAGGGTTTAGGGTTTAGGGTTTAGGGTTTAGGGTTTTAGGGTTTAGGGTTTAGGGTTTAGGGTTTAGGGTTTAGGGTTTAGGGTTTAGGGTTTAGGGTTTTACGGTTTAGGGTTTAGGGTTTAGGGTTTAGGGTATAGTGTTTAGTATTTAGGGTTTAGGGTTATGGTTTAGGGTTTAGTGTTTTGGATTTAGGGTTTGGGGTTTAGGGTTTAGGGTTTAGGATTTAGGATATAGTGTTTAGTATTTAAGGTTTAGGGTTATGGTTTAGGGTTTAGTGTTTTGGATTTAGGGTTTGGGGTTTAGGGTATAATGTTTTTGGGTTTAGGGTTTAAGTTTCGGGTTTTAGGTTTTTTGGGTTTTGGGTTTTGGGTTTAGGGTTTTGGATTTAGGGTTTAGGGTTTAGAGTTTAGGGTTTTAGGATTTAGGGTTTAGGATTTAGGGTTTAGGGTTTAGGGTATAGTGTTTAGTATTTAGGGTTTAGGGTTTAGGGTTTAGGGTTTAGTGTTTTGGATTTAGGGTTTAGGGTTTAGGATTTAGGGTTTTAGAGTTTAGGGTTTAGGGTTTAGGTTTTAGCGTTTTGGTTTTAGGGTTTTTGGGTTTAGGGTTTTAGGTTTAGGGTTTAGGGTTTAAAGTTTGGGGTTTAGGGTTTAGGATAGTGTGTTTAGTATTTAGGGTTTGGGGTTTAGTGTTTTTGATTTAGGGTTTAGGGTTTAGGGTTTTGTGTTTTGGGGTTTAGGGTTTAGGGTTTTGGTTTTGAGGTTTAGGTTTTATGTTTTAGGGTTTAGAGTCTCAAGTTTAGGGTTTAGGGTTTAGGATTTAGAGGTATAGGGTTTTGGGTTTTGGGTTTTTAGGGTCTAGTGTGTAGGGTTTCGGGTTTAGGGTTTAGGGTTTAGGGTTTAGGGTTAGGTTTTAGGGTTTAGGTGTTTAGGTTATAGGGTTTAGGGTTTAGGGTTTAGTGTTTAGGGTTTAGGGTTTAGGTTTAGGATTTAGGTTTTAGGGTTTAGGGTTTGGGGTTAGGATTTGGGTTTAGGGTATATGGTTTATGGTTTAAGGTTTTTAGGGTCTATGGTTTAGGGTTTAGTGTTTAGGGTTTAGGGTTAGGGTTTAGGGTTAGGGTGTAGGGTTTACGGTGTAGGGTTTAGGGTTTATGATTTAGGGTTTAGTGTTTAGGGTTTAAAGGTTGGGATTTTGGGTTAAGGGCTTTGGGATTATGGTTTTTGGGTTTAGGGTTTAGGGTTTTAGGGTTTAGGGTTTAGTGCTAAGGGTTAGTGCTCAGGGCCTAGGGTTTAGGGCTTATGGTTTAGGCGTTAGGGTTTAGGGTTTAGGGTTTAGGGTTATAGTGTTTGGGTTTAGGGTTTCGGGTTTAGGGTTTAGGGTTGGGGTTAGGGTTTTGGATTAGGGTGTGGGGTTTAGGATTTTGGGTTTTTAGGGTCTAAGGTTTAGGGTTTAGGGTTTTGGGTTTGAGGTTTAGGGTTTAGGGTTTAGAGTTTGGGGTTAGGGTTTAGGATTTATGGTTTAGATTTTGGGGTTCAGAGTTTAGGGTTTGGGTTTAGTGTTTAGGGTTTAGGGTTTATGGTTTAGGGTTTAGTGTTTAGGGTTTGAGGTTCAAGGTTTAGGGTTTAGGGCTTAGGGTTTAGGGTTTTAGGGTTTAGGGTTTAGGGTTTTAGCGTTTGTGGTTTAGTGATAAGGTTTAGGGTTTTGGGCCTAGGGTTTAGGGTTTAGGGTTTAGTTCTTAGGGTTTAGGGTTTTCGTTTTTACGTTTTAGGGTTTAGGATTCAGGGTTTAGGGTTTAGTGTTTAGGGTTTCGGATGAAGTGTTTAGGGTTTGGGGGAGGGTTTAGGTTTAGGGTTTAGTGTTTTGAGTTTAGGGTTTAGGGTTTTGGGTTTAGGTGTTTAGGTTTTAGGGTTTAGGTTTAGGGTTCAGGGTCTAGGGTTTAGGGTTTAGCGTTTAGGGTTTAAGGTTGAGGGTTTAGGGTTTGGTGTTTAGGGTTTAGGGTTTAGGGTATAGTGTTTAGTATTTAGGGGTTAGGGTTTAGGTTTAGTGTTTAGGGTTTAGAGTTTGAATTTGGGGTTTAGGGTTTAAGGTTTATGGTTTTTAGGTTTAGGGTTTAGGGTTTAGGGTTTAAGGTTTAGGGTTTGGGGTTTACGGTTTAGGGTTACAGGGTTTATGGTTTCGAGTTTTGTTATTAGGGTTTGGGCTTAGAGTTTTCGGTTTATGGTTTAGGGTTTAAGGGTCTAGTGTTAAGGTTTAAGGTTTAAGTTTAGGTTTTAAGGTTTAGTATTAAAGTTTTGGGCTTAGGGTTTACGTGTTTAGGTTTTAGGGTTTCAGTCTTAGGGTTTAGGGTTTAGGGTTTAGGTTTTAGGGTTTAGGTTTTGGATTTAGGATTTAGTGTTTAGGGTTTAGGATTTTAGTATCTTGGGTTTAGGGTTTAGGGTTTAGCTTTAGGGTTTTGGGTTTTTGGTTTAGGGTTAAGGATTTTGGGTTTAGCATTTTGGTTTTAAAGTTTAGGGTTTAAGGTTTAGGGTTTTGGTGTCGGGTTTAGGGTTAGGGTTTAGATTTTTGGGTTTTGGGTTTTGGGTTTAGTGTTTATGGTTTAGGGTTTAGTATTTAGGGTTTAAAAATTAGGGTTTTGGGTTTAAGGCTTAGGGTTTTGGGTTTTACGGTTTAAGGTTTTGGGTTTTAGGGTTTAGTGCTAAGGTTTAGGGTTTAGGGTTCAGGGTTTAGGGTTTAGGGTTTTCATTTCTGGGTTTTTCGGTTTAGGATTTAGGGTTTATGGTTTAGGGTTTAGTGTTTAGGGTTTGGGTTTTTGGGTTATGGTTTAGGGTTTAGGGTTTTGGGTTTACGTGTTTAGGTTTTGGGGTTTAGGTTTTAGGGTTTAGGGATTAGGGTTTAGGATTTTAGGTTTAGGGTTTTGGGTTTTGGGTTTTGAATTTGGGTTTTAGGGTTTAGGGTTTAGGGTTTATGGTTTTAGGGGTTAGGGTTTCGAGTATAGTGTTTAGTATTTTGGGTTTAGGGCTTAGGGTTAGGGTTTAGGGTTTAGTGTTTTGGATTTAGGGTTTAGGGTTTAGGGTACAGTGTTTTGTATTTTGGGTTTAGGGCTTAGGGTTAGGGTTTAGGGTTTAGTGTTTTGGATTTAGGGTTTAGGGTTTATGGTTTTGGGTTTGGGGTTTAGGGTTTAGGTTTTAGGGTTTAGGTTTTAGGGTTTAGGGCTTTGGGTTTAGGGTTTAGGGTTTAGGGTTCAGGGCTTAGGGTTTTTGATTTAGGGTTTAGGGATTTGGGTTTAGGTTTTAGGGTTTAGGGCTTAGAGTATAGGGTTTAGGGTTTAGGATTTTGGATTTAGGGTTTACGGTTTAGGGTTCTAGGGTTTTGGGTTTTGGGTTTTGGGTTTTGGGTTTAGTGTTTAGTATTTGGGGTTTAGGTTTTAGAGTTAGAGTTTTGGATTTAGTGTGTAAGGTTTAGGGTTTGGGTTTTAAGGTTTAGAGTTTAGGGGTTAGGGCATAGGGTTTAGGGTGCTTGGGTTTAGGGTTTAGTGTTAGGGCTTAGGGCTTACAGCTTAGGGTTTAGGGTTTAGGGTCTGGGGTTTAGGATTTTCTTTTTTGGGTTTTAGGGTTTCAGATTTAGGATTTAGGGTTTAGGGTTTAGTGTTTTGGGTTTAGGGTTAGGAGTTTAAGGTTTAGGGTTTAGGTTTTAGGGTTTAACGTTAGGGTTTATAGTTTATGGTTTAGGGTTTAGGGTTTAAGGTTTAGGGTTTAGGGTTTAAGGGTTAGGGTTTATGGATTAGGGCTTAGGTTTTAGGGATTTAGGGTTCAAGATTTAGGATTTAAGGTTTAGGGTTTAGTGTTTAGGGATTAGGGTTGAGGGATTTGAATTTAGGGTTTAGGGTTTAGGGATTAGGGTATTAGGGTTTAGGGTTTATGGTTTAGGGTTTAGTGTTTTGGATTTAGGGTTTTGGGTTTAAGGTTTATGGTTTTTGGGTTTAGGGTTTAGGGTTTAGGGTTTGGGGTTTACGGTTAGGGTTATATGGTTTATGGTTTCGGGTTTTTTTATTAGGGTTTGGGCTTAGGGTTTAGGGTTTATGGTTTAGGGTTTTAAGGGTCTAGTGTGTAGGGTTTAGGGTTTAGGGTTTAGGGTTTAGGTTTAGGTTTTAAGGTTTAGTATTTAAAGTTTAGGGATTAGGGTTTACGTGTTTAGGTTTTAGGGTTTAGGTCTTTGGGTTTAGGGTTTAGGGTTTAGGGTTTAGGGTTTAGGTTTTGGATTTAGGATTTGGGGTTTAGGGTTTAGGGTTTTAGGGCCTTTGGTTTAGGGTTTAGGGTTTAGCTTTAGGGTTTTGGGTTTAAGGTTTAGGGTTTAGCATTTTGGGTTTATGGTTTGGCGTTTAGGGTTTGTGTTTAGGGTTAGGGTTTAGTGTTTAGTGTTTTGGGTTTTGGGTTTTGGGTTTAGTGTTTAGAGTTTAAGGTTTAGTATTTAGGGTTAGAAGGTTAGGGTTTCGGGTTTAAGGCTTAAGGTTTATTGTTTTATGGTTTAGGGTTTAGGGTTTTAGGGTTTTAGGGTTTAGGGTTTAGTGCCAAGGTTTAGGGTTTAGGGTTTAGGTTTTGGGGTTCAGGGTTTAGGGTTTTCATTTTTGGGTTTTACGGTTTAGGATTTAGGGTTTATGGTTTAGGGTTAAGTGTTTAGGGTTTAGGGTTTTGGGTTTAGGGTTTAGGGTTGTGGTTTAGGGTTTAGGGTTTAAGGTTTAGGGTTTAGGGTTTACGTGTTTAGGTTTTAGGATTTAGGTTTTAGGGTTTAGGGATTAGGGTTTTGGATTTAGGCTTTTGGGTTTTGGGTTTAGGGTTTTGGATTTAGGTTTTAGGGTTTAGGGTTTAGGGTTTTAGGGTTTAGGGTGTAGGGTTCAAGGTTTAGGGTATAGTGCTTAGTATTTTGGGTTTAGGGCTTAGGGTTAGGGTTCAGGGTTTAGTGTTTTGGATTTAGTGTTTAGGGTTTAGGGTATAGTGTTTAGTATTTAGGGTTTAGGGCTTAGGGTTAGGGTAAAGGGTTTCATGTTTTGTATTTTGGGTTTACGGTTTAGGGTTTAGGTTTTAGGGTTTGGGTTTTATGGTTTAGGGCTTTGGGTTTAGGTTTTAGGGTTTAGGGTTCAGGGCGTAGGGTTTTGGATTTAGGGTTTAGGGATTTGGGTTTAGTTTTTTGGGTTTAGGGCTTAGGGTATAGTGTTTAGGGTTTAAGGTTCAGGGTTTGGGGTTTTGGATTTAGGGTTTAGGGTTTAGGGTTTAGGTTTTAAGGTTTTAGGATTTTGGGTTTTGGGTTTAGGGTTTAGGGTTTAGTGTTTAGTATTTGGGGTTTAGGTTTTAGAGTTTAGAGTTTTGGATTTAGTGTTTAAGGTTTAGGGTTTAGGGTTTAGGGTTTGGGTTTTAAGGTTTAGAGTTTAGGGGTTAGGGAATAGGGTTTAGGGTTTTTGGGTTTAGGGTTTAGTGTTAGGTCTTTGGGCTCAGGGCTTACGGCTTAGGGTTTAGGGATTAGGGTCTAGGGTTTAGGGTTTTCTTTTTTGGGTTTTAGGGTTTAAGATTTAGGATTTAGGGTTTAGGGTTTGGGGTTTAAGGTTTAGGGTTTAGGTTTTAGGGTTTAACGTTAGGGTTTATGGTTTAAGGTTTAGGGTTTAGGGTTTAGGGTTTAAGTTTAGGGTTTAAGGTTTAGGGTTTAGGGTTTAGGGTTTAAGGGTTAGGGTTTATGGATTAGGGCTTAGGTTTTAGGGTTTAGGATTTAGGATTTAAAGTTTAGGGTTTAGTGTTTAGGGTTTAGTGTTTAGGGATTAGGGTTTAGGGATTTGAGTTTAGGGTTTAGGGTTTAGGGATTGGGGTTTAGGATTTAGGGTTTAGGGTTTAGGGTTTAGTGTTTTGGATTTAGGGTTTAGGGTTTAAGGTTTATGGTTTTTGGGTTTAGGGTTTAGGGTTTGGGGTTTACTAATTAGGGTTATAGGGTTTATGGTTTCGGGTTTTGTTATTAGGGTTTAGGCTTAGAGCTTAGGGTTTATGGTTTCGGGTTTTGGTTTTAGGGTTTAGGGATTAGGGGTTTGGATTTAGGGCTTTGGGTTTCGGGTTTAGTGTTTTGGATTTAGGTTTTAGGGTTTAGGGTTTAGGGTTTTAGGGTTTAAGCTTTAGGGTATAGTGTTTTGTATTTTGGGTTTAGGGCTTAGGGTTATGGTTCAGGGTTTAGTGTTTTGGATTTAGGGTTTAGGGTTTAAGGCATAGTGTTTAGTATTTAGGGTTTAGGCTTTAGGGTTAGGGTAAAGGGTTTAGTGTTTTGTATTTAGGGTTTAGGGTTTAGAGTTTAGGGTTTAGGGTTTAGGTTTTAGGGTTTGGGTTTTATGGTTTAGGGCTTTGGGTTTAGGGTTTAGGGTTTAGGGTTCAGGGCTTATGGTTTTGGATTTAGGGTTTAGGGATTTGGGTTTAGGTTTTAGGGTTTAGGGCTTAGGGTATAGGGTTTGGTGTTTATGGTTCAAGGTTTGGGGTTTTGGATTTAGGGTTTAGGGTTTATGGTTTTAGGGTTTTGGTTTTTGGGTTTTGGGTTTAGGGTTTAGTGTTTAGTATTTGGGGTTTAGGTTTTAGAGTTTAGAGTTTTCAATTTAGTGTTTAAGGTTTAGGGTTTAGGGTTTAGGGTTTGGGTTTTAAGGTTTAGAGTTTAGGGGTTAGGGCATAGGGTTTAGGGTTTTTGGGTTTAGGGTTTAGTGTTAGGGCTTAGGGCTTACGGCTTAGGGTTTAAGGTTTAGGGTCTAGGGTTTAGGGTTTTCTTTTTTGGGTTTTAGGGTTTAAGATCTAGGATTTAGGGTTTAGGGTTTAGTGTTTTATGTTTAGGTTTTGGGGTTTAAGGTTTAAGGTTTAGGTTTTAGGGTTTAACGTTAGGGTTTATGGTTTAGGGTTTAGGGTTTAAGTTTAGGGTTTAAGGTTTAGGGTTTAGGGTTCAGGGTTTATGGATTAGGGCTTAGGTTTTAGGGTTTTAGGATTTAGGATTTAGGATTTAAGGTTTAGGGTTTAGTGTTTAGGGATTAGGGTTTGGGGATTTGAATTTAGGGTTTAGGGTTTAGGGATTAAGGTATTAGGGTTTAGGGTTTAGGGTTTAGGGTTTAGTGTTTTGGATTTAGGGTTTAGGGTTTAAGGCATAGTGTTTAGTATTTAGGGTTTAGGCTTTAGGGTTAGGGTAAAGGGTTTAGTGTTTTGTATTTAGGGTTTAGGGTTTAGAGTTTAGGGTTTAGGGTTTAGGTTTTAGGGTTTAGGTTTTATGGTTTAGGGCTTTGGGTTTAGGGTTTAGGGTTTAGGGTTCAGGGCTTATGGTTTTGGATTTAGGGTTTATGTTTTAGGGTTTAGGGCTTAGGGTATTGGGTTTGGGGTTTATGGTTCAAGGTTTGGGGTTTTGGATTTAGGGTTTAGGGTTTAAGGTTTTAGGGTTTTGGTTTTTGGGTTTAGGGTTTAGGGTTTAGTGTTTAGTATTTGGGGTTTAGGTTTTAGAGTTTAGAGTTTTCAATTTAGTGTTTAAGGTTTAGGGTTTAGGGTTTAGGGTTTGGGTTTTAAGGTTTAGAGTTTAGGAGTTAGGGCATAGGGTTTAGGGTTTAGTGTTAGGGCTTAGGGCTTATGGCTTAGGGTTTAAGGTTTAGGGTCTAGGGTTTAGGGTTTTCTTTTTTGGGTTTTAGGGTTTAAGATCTAGGATTTAGGGTTTAGGGTTTAGTGTTTTATGTTTAGGTTTTGGGGTTTAAGGTTTAAGGTTTAGGTTTTAGGGTTTAACGTTAGGGTTTATGGTTTAGGGTTTAGGGTTTAAGTTTAGGGTTTAAGGTTTAGGGTTTAGGGTTCAGGGTTTATGGATTAGGGCTTAGGTTTTAGGGTTTTAGGATTTAGGATTTTGGATTTAAGGTTTAGGGTTTAGTGTTTAGGGATTAGGGTTTAGGGATTTGAATTTAGGGTTTAGGGTTTAGGGATTAAGGTATTAGGGTTTAGGGTTTAGGGTTTAGGGTTTAGTGTTTTGGATTTAGGGTTTAGGGTTTAAGGTTTAGGGTTTTGGGGTTTAGGGTTTAGGGTTTAGGGTTTGGGGTTTACGGTTTAGGGTTATAGGGTTTATGGTTTCGGGTTTTGTTATTAGGGTTTGGGCTTAGAGTTTAGGGTTTATGGTTTAGGGTTTTAAGGGTCTAGTGTGTAGGGTTTAGGGTTTAGGCTTTAGGGTTTATGTTTAGGTTTTAAGCTTTAGTATTTAAAGTTTAGGGATTAGGGTTTACGTGTTTAGGTTTTACAGTTTAGGTCTTTGGGTTTAGGGTTTAGGGCTTAGGGTTTAGGGTTTAGGTTTTGGATTTAGGATTTGGGGTTTAGGGTTTAGGGTTTTAGGCTCTTTGATTTAGGGTTTAGTGTTTAGCTTTAGGGTTTTGGGTTTAGGGTTTAGGGTTTAGGGTTTAGGTTTTAGGGTTTAGCATTTTGGGTTTAAGGTTTAGGGTTTAGGGTTCGGGTTTAGGGTTAGGGTTTTGGGTTTTGGGTTTTGGGTTTTGGGTTTAGTGTTTAGTGTTTAGGGTTTAGTATTTAGGGTTTAAAGGTTAGGGGTTCGGGTTTAAGGCTTAAGGTTTATTGTTTTATGGTTTTGGGTTTTGGGTTTTAGGGTTTAGGTTTTAGTGCCAAGGTTTAGGGTTTAGGGTTTATGGTTTAGGGTTTTGTGTTTAGGGTTTGGGGTTTAGGGTTTTGGGTTTTGGGTTTAGGGTTTAGGGTTATGGTTTAGCGTTTAGGGTTTAGGGTTTAAGGTTTAGGGTTTAGGGTTTAGGGTTTACGTGTTTAGGTTTTAGGGTTTAGGTTTTAGGGTTTAGGGATTAGGGTTTTGGATTTAGGGTTTTGGGTTTTGTGTTTACATTTTTGGATTTAGGTTTTAAGGTTTAGGGTTTAAGGTTTTAGGGTTTAGGGTGTAGGGTTTAAAGTTTAGGGTATAGTGCTTAGTATTTTGGGTTTAGGGCTTAGAGTTAGGGTTCAGGGTTTAGTGTTTTGGATTTAGGGTTTAGGGTTTAGGGTATAGTGTTTAGTATTTAGGGTTTAGGGCTTAGGGTTAGGGTAAAGGGTTTAGTGTTTTGTATTTAGGGTTTACGGTTTAGGGTTTAGGTTTTAGGGTTTGGGTTTTATGGTTTAGGGCTTTGGGTTTAGGGTTTAGGGTTTAGGGTTCAAGGCTTAGGGTTTTGGATTTAGGGTTTAGCGATTTGGGTTTGATTTTTAGGGTTTGGGGTTTAGGGTATAGGGTTTAGGGTTTAAGGTTCAGGGTTTGGGGTTTTGGATTTAGGGTTTAGGGTTTAGGGTTTGAGGTTTTAGGGTTTTGGGTTTTGGGTTTAGGGTTTAGGGTTTAGTGTTTAGTATTTGGGGTTTAGGTTTTAGAGTTTAGAGTTTTGGATTTAGTGTTTAAGGTTTAGGGTTTAGGGTTTAGGGTTTGGGTTTTAAGGTTTAGAGTTTAGGGGTTAGGGAATAAGGTTTAGGGTTTTTGGGTTTAGGATTTAGTGTTAGGGCTTTGGGCTTAGGGCTTACGGCTTAGGGTTTAGGGTTTAGGGTCTATGGTTTTGGGTTTTCTTTTTTGGGTTTTAGGGTTTAGTGTTTTGGGTTTAGGGTTTGGGGTTTAAGGTTTAGTGTTTAGGTTTTAGGGTTTAACGTTAGGGTTTATGGTTTAGGGTTTAGGGTTTAGGGTTTAAGTTTAGGGTTTAAGGTTTAGGGTTTAGGGTTCAAGGGAAGGGTTGGGTTTATGAATTGGGCTTTGTTTTAGGGTTTTCGGGTTTAGGATTAGGATTAAAGTTAGG